>NW_028118494.1:0-128913 GCF_965113295.1 Leuciscus leuciscus
GCCAATCAGAATCCTCAAAATCGACAACGACGAATAGCACGAGCGACTTCCTGTTCCTTTCAAAACAATAGACATGGCGCGAGGTTCGTTCGTGTGGACAGACAGCGAAGCAAATGCAAACAGGCCAAAAGCGTTTTCACAAAAGTAAAAATGAGTACCACTTTAACAGCATCCATGATCAAATAGTAGCCAAACAAACTCATAGACAGTATGGAACAAACTCTAAACATAGGGCGCTCACATGACGTAAGCATTTTCTGGCGCATAATGTGACGTTTGAGAACCTAAAACCCCGTTTCTCCCAGTTGACACGGCAACACATAACCGGCGTTTTCAGAAATCTCCACTTTGGCCGGAGTTTTTAAAAATAATCGTTTTCTGGGATAAAAACGGCGTTTTCGTGTAAATGACAGGCCAAAACGCAGGGAAATATCTGCGTTTTCCCATCGTGTAAACGGGGCCTCAGGCTCTTGGGAGAAGAAACCTCTCCCAGTCCCAGTCCCAGTCCCAGTCCCAGTCCCAGTCCCAGTCCCAGTCCCAGTCCCAGTCCCAGTCCCAGTCCCAGTCCCAGTCCCAGTCCCAGTCTCTCTCTCTCTCCCCGGCTCTGCTTAAATACTGGATCCTCTTGCCATTGATGAGGAACAGCTGGTAGGTCCCATCACCTAGATTAGGACAGGGAGGAGCACAAGAAATTGGACAAAAAAACAAACAAAACAAAAACCTTTTAATATATGTCCAAATAGAAACTGTTATTTAAAATGGTAATAATATATCACAATACTGTAGTTTATAGCCTAGGCTACTATATTTTAATCAAATAAATGCAGGTTGGGGGAGCAGCGCAAGAGACTTATTTCAAAAACATTTAAAAAATCCACCTGACACACACACACAAGTTTCAAGTTTTGAATAATACAACAACAAACAGTAATATTGTAAAGTATAATAACAATTGAATTTATAATTATATAGGATTATGTAATGGTTCACAAAATTCACGGTTCAATCACTGTCTGTTGTTGCATTGAGACTCTGGTAGGGCTTTATTTTGAAATTCTCGTCAGCAAAATAGAGGGAAAACAAACAATATTGACAATATTGTTTATAAAATGTTACTCACCATGTTAATTTATGGTGAATCTGACTGTTCCGTTGCGTTCGCACCACATACTTGATAATCGTGCTGTAAACATTACCTACGCCAATAGCAGGCGCTTAAATTCGTGACGTGCGCCAATGGCAGCTGCAAAGGAGAAGCAATATGGGAAATACCGACTGTTTTAAGGAATAAACGCAGAATTTTTGGTTCTTGTCGTGTTTAACACAATCTACACTCGATCGCGCGAGGATATCCATCGTGAAAAATCGCAGCTTGAATTTTTTTTTTAGTTACCATCGAAGTGAAAGACAGGTCCTCTCTGTGGTATAAATACAACGTACAACAGAACTACAACTCCCAGCAGGCCGTTGGGTCCATTGGCTGCGCGCGCACACACACTCAATAAATCAATGAATGACACTTACACATTAGAAAACACAAATGCATACGTCCTGGGACGGTAACACCAGTCAAATTAAATCATTAAAGGAAAATACATCTTTGCAGTGCATACACAGAAGTGCCAATAATATATTTTCACTGCATTTACAATTGCATAAATAAAGCTATGAGATCGTTACAATTAGAAATCAGAAAAAAAAAAAACATTTAAAAGTTTTTTTTTTTTTTTTTTTTTTTTTTTTAATTTATGTCCAAATAGAAACTGTTATTTAAAATGGTAATAATATATCACAATACTGTAGTTTATAGCCTAGGCTACTATATTTTAATCAAATAAATGCAGGCTGGGGGAGCAGCGCAAGAGACTTATTTCAAAAACATTAAAAAAATCCACCTGACACACACACAAGTTTCAAGTTTTGAAAAATACAACAACAAACAGTACTTTTGAACGGTACAGTTGGTTTCATTACAACATTTACACTACATTTATTCATTTAACATAACCTTTATTGACTTAGAAAATGAAGAAAATGACAGGCTAATTAATATGTTATATGAATTTGTGTTTCAATATGTGGCATCGTCAGGTTTTCATACCTCAAATTAAAACCCAGTGATGTCTAATGGTAACGAAATAAAAACGAAACTAAGATTATGCCCTGTATCATGAAGAAAACATAGGTTTATTTTGTGTTACATGACACCTATTGGTGTTGCCTATATGAACAGTGCTAATTCAGGTTAAGAATACACTGTGACAGAGGCAAAACAATTTATTAAAATAATAATAACAACAATAACAATAATGATTATGACGACGCATGCAAAACAGAGAGAAAAGATATATAATTGACCTACAACAATCAACACAAATAAACAACAGAACTCTTACCTTAGTAACAAAAAACAGGAGAAAATGAGAAAAGAAAAATGGCACCCACTCCCTACTGCTCCAACACTCAACAATGCGCAAGCAATTCAAAGCTGCACACTACAGCCACAAGACATTTAAGTTGACCTTGGTTTAAGCTTAACACATCAAAGCTGCCACTACAGCCGTAACAACACATTTAAGCGTAACAACACACTTAAGCTTAACATACACCAACAAGAGCAACACTCCAAGTCTGGAAACACAACAGTCTCAGGCCACATTTACACATAGCCGGGTATTTAGAGAAACGAATATTTCTCCCCCTCCGTTTTCAAAAATAACATCGTGCACACAATATCGTTTTCAAAAACAGTTGCCGTTTACATCAACCCGCATAAATACAAAGGGGCGGCAGTGTAAGGAGAAGGATAAAGCCATGCAAGCCAATCAGAATCCTCAAAATCGACAACGACGAATAGCACGAGCGACTTCCTGTTCCTTTCAAAACAATAGACATGGCGCGAGGTTCGTTCGTGTGGACAGACAGCGAAGCAAATGCAAACAGGCCAAAAGCGTTTTCACAAAAGTAAAAATGAGTACCACTTTAACAGCATCCATGATCAAATAGTAGCCAAACAAACTCATAGACAGTATGGAACAAACTCTAAACATAGGGCGCTCACATGACGTAAGCATTTTCTGGCGCATAATGTGACGTTTGAGAACCTAAAACCCCGTTTCTCCCAGTTGACACGGCAACACATAACCGGCGTTTTCAGAAATCTCCACTTTGGCCGGAGTTTTTAAAAATAATCGTTTTCTGGGATAAAAACGGCGTTTTCGTGTAAATGACAGGCCAAAACGCAGGGAAATATCTGCGTTTTCCCATCGTGTAAACGGGGCCTCAGGCTCTTGGGAGAAGAAACCTCTCCCAGTCCCAGTCCCAGTCCCAGTCCCAGTCCCAGTCCCAGTCCCAGTCCCAGTCCCAGTCCCAGTCCCAGTCCCAGTCCCAGTCCCAGTCCCAGTCTCTCTCTCTCTCCCCGGCTCTGCTTAAATACTGGATCCTCTTGCCATTGATGAGGAACAGCTGGTAGGTCCCATCACCTAGATTAGGACAGGGAGGAGCACAAGAAATTGGACAAAAAAACAAACAAAACAAAAACCTTTTAATATATGTCCAAATAGAAACTGTTATTTAAAATGGTAATAATATATCACAATACTGTAGTTTATAGCCTAGGCTACTATATTTTAATCAAATAAATGCAGGTTGGGGGAGCAGCGCAAGAGACTTATTTCAAAAACATTTAAAAAATCCACCTGACACACACACACAAGTTTCAAGTTTTGAATAATACAACAACAAACAGTAATATTGTAAAGTATAATAACAATTGAATTTATAATTATATAGGATTATGTAATGGTTCACAAAATTCACGGTTCAATCACTGTCTGTTGTTGCATTGAGACTCTGGTAGGGCTTTATTTTGAAATTCTCGTCAGCAAAATAGAGGGAAAACAAACAATATTGACAATATTGTTTATAAAATGTTACTCACCATGTTAATTTATGGTGAATCTGACTGTTCCGTTGCGTTCGCACCACATACTTGATAATCGTGCTGTAAACATTACCTACGCCAATAGCAGGCGCTTAAATTCGTGACGTGCGCCAATGGCAGCTGCAAAGGAGAAGCAATATGGGAAATACCGACTGTTTTAAGGAATAAACGCAGAATTTTTGGTTCTTGTCGTGTTTAACACAATCTACACTCGATCGCGCGAGGATATCCATCGTGAAAAATCGCAGCTTGAATTTTTTTTTTAGTTACCATCGAAGTGAAAGACAGGTCCTCTCTGTGGTATAAATACAACGTACAACAGAACTACAACTCCCAGCAGGCCGTTGGGTCCATTGGCTGCGCGCGCACACACACTCAATAAATCAATGAATGACACTTACACATTAGAAAACACAAATGCATACGTCCTGGGACGGTAACACCAGTCAAATTAAATCATTAAAGGAAAATACATCTTTGCAGTGCATACACAGAAGTGCCAATAATATATTTTCACTGCATTTACAATTGCATAAATAAAGCTATGAGATCGTTACAATTAGAAATCAGAAAAAAAAAAAACATTTAAAAGTTTTTTTTATTTATTTTTTTTTTTTTTTAATTTATGTCCAAATAGAAACTGTTATTTAAAATGGTAATAATATATCACAATACTGTAGTTTATAGCCTAGGCTACTATATTTTAATCAAATAAATGCAGGCTGGGGGAGCAGCGCAAGAGACTTATTTCAAAAACATTAAAAAAATCCACCTGACACACACACAAGTTTCAAGTTTTGAAAAATACAACAACAAACAGTACTTTTGAACGGTACAGTTGGTTTCATTACAACATTTACACTACATTTATTCATTTAACATAACCTTTATTGACTTAGAAAATGAAGAAAATGACAGGCTAATTAATATGTTATATGAATTTGTGTTTCAATATGTGGCATCGTCAGGTTTTCATACCTCAAATTAAAACCCAGTGATGTCTAATGGTAACGAAATAAAAACGAAACTAAGATTATGCCCTGTATCATGAAGAAAACATAGGTTTATTTTGTGTTACATGACACCTATTGGTGTTGCCTATATGAACAGTGCTAATTCAGGTTAAGAATACACTGTGACAGAGGCAAAACAATTTATTAAAATAATAATAACAACAATAACAATAATGATTATGACGACGCATGCAAAACAGAGAGAAAAGATATATAATTGACCTACAACAATCAACACAAATAAACAACAGAACTCTTACCTTAGTAACAAAAAACAGGAGAAAATGAGAAAAGAAAAATGGCACCCACTCCCTACTGCTCCAACACTCAACAATGCGCAAGCAATTCAAAGCTGCACACTACAGCCACAAGACATTTAAGTTGACCTTGGTTTAAGCTTAACACATCAAAGCTGCCACTACAGCCGTAACAACACATTTAAGCGTAACAACACACTTAAGCTTAACATACACCAACAAGAGCAACACTCCAAGTCTGGAAACACAACAGTCTCAGGCCACATTTACACATAGCCGGGTATTTAGAGAAACGAATATTTCTCCCCCTCCGTTTTCAAAAATAACATCGTGCACACAATATCGTTTTCAAAAACAGTTGCCGTTTACATCAACCCGCATAAATACAAAGGGGCGGCAGTGTAAGGAGAAGGATAAAGCCATGCAAGCCAATCAGAATCCTCAAAATCGACAACGACGAATAGCACGAGCGACTTCCTGTTCCTTTCAAAACAATAGACATGGCGCGAGGTTCGTTCGTGTGGACAGACAGCGAAGCAAATGCAAACAGGCCAAAAGCGTTTTCACAAAAGTAAAAATGAGTACCACTTTAACAGCATCCATGATCAAATAGTAGCCAAACAAACTCATAGACAGTATGGAACAAACTCTAAACATAGGGCGCTCACATGACGTAAGCATTTTCTGGCGCATAATGTGACGTTTGAGAACCTAAAACCCCGTTTCTCCCAGTTGACACGGCAACACATAACCGGCGTTTTCAGAAATCTCCACTTTGGCCGGAGTTTTTAAAAATAATCGTTTTCTGGGATAAAAACGGCGTTTTCGTGTAAATGACAGGCCAAAACGCAGGGAAATATCTGCGTTTTCCCATCGTGTAAACGGGGCCTCAGGCTCTTGGGAGAAGAAACCTCTCCCAGTCCCAGTCCCAGTCCCAGTCCCAGTCCCAGTCCCAGTCCCAGTCCCAGTCCCAGTCCCAGTCCCAGTCCCAGTCCCAGTCCCAGTCCCAGTCCCAGTCCCAGTCCCAGTCTCTCTCCCCGGCTCTGCTTAAATACTGGATCCTCTTGCCATTGATGAGGAACAGCTGGTAGGTCCCATCACCTAGATTAGGACAGGGAGGAGCACAAGAAATTGGACAAAAAAACAAACAAAACAAAAACCTTTTAATATATGTCCAAATAGAAACTGTTATTTAAAATGGTAATAATATATCACAATACTGTAGTTTATAGCCTAGGCTACTATATTTTAATCAAATAAATGCAGGTTGGGGGAGCAGCGCAAGAGACTTATTTCAAAAACATTAAAAAAATCCACCTGACACACACACACAAGTTTCAAGTTTTGAATAATACAACAACAAACAGTAATATTGTAAAGTATAATAACAATTGAATTTATAATTATATAGGATTATGTAATGGTTCACAAAATTCACGGTTCAATCACTGTCTGTTGTTGCATTGAGACTCTGGTAGGGCTTTATTTTGAAATTCTCGTCAGCAAAATAGAGGGAAAACAAACAATATTGACAATATTGTTTATAAAATGTTACTCACCATGTTAATTTATGGTGAATCTGACTGTTCCGTTGCGTTCGCACCACATACTTGATAATCGTGCTGTAAACATTACCTACGCCAATAGCAGGCGCTTAAATTCGTGACGTGCGCCAATGGCAGCTGCAAAGGAGAAGCAATATGGGAAATACCGACTGTTTTAAGGAATAAACGCAGAATTTTTGGTTCTTGTCGTGTTTAACACAATCTACACTCGATCGCGCGAGGATATCCATCGTGAAAAATCGCAGCTTGAATTTTTTTTTTAGTTACCATCGAAGTGAAAGACAGGTCCTCTCTGTGGTATAAATACAACGTACAACAGAACTACAACTCCCAGCAGGCCGTTGGGTCCATTGGCTGCGCGCGCACACACACTCAATAAATCAATGAATGACACTTACACATTAGAAAACACAAATGCATACGTCCTGGGACGGTAACACCAGTCAAATTAAATCATTAAAGGAAAATACATCTTTGCAGTGCATACACAGAAGTGCCAATAATATATTTTCACTGCATTTACAATTGCATAAATAAAGCTATGAGATCGTTACAATTAGAAATCAGAAAAAAAAAAAAACATTTAAAAGTTTTTTTTTAATTTATTTTTTTTTTTTTAATTTATGTCCAAATAGAAACTGTTATTTAAAATGGTAATAATATATCACAATACTGTAGTTTATAGCCTAGGCTACTATATTTTAATCAAATAAATGCAGGCTGGGGGAGCAGCGCAAGAGACTTATTTCAAAAACATTAAAAAAATCCACCTGACACACACACAAGTTTCAAGTTTTGAAAAATACAACAACAAACAGTACTTTTGAACGGTACAGTTGGTTTCATTACAACATTTACACTACATTTATTCATTTAACATAACCTTTATTGACTTAGAAAATGAAGAAAATGACAGGCTAATTAATATGTTATATGAATTTGTGTTTCAATATGTGGCATCGTCAGGTTTTCATACCTCAAATTAAAACCCAGTGATGTCTAATGGTAACGAAATAAAAACGAAACTAAGATTATGCCCTGTATCATGAAGAAAACATAGGTTTATTTTGTGTTACATGACACCTATTGGTGTTGCCTATATGAACAGTGCTAATTCAGGTTAAGAATACACTGTGACAGAGGCAAAACAATTTATTAAAATAATAATAACAACAATAACAATAATGATTATGACGACGCATGCAAAACAGAGAGAAAAGATATATAATTGACCTACAACAATCAACACAAATAAACAACAGAACTCTTACCTTAGTAACAAAAAACAGGAGAAAATGAGAAAAGAAAAATGGCACCCACTCCCTACTGCTCCAACACTCAACAATGCGCAAGCAATTCAAAGCTGCACACTACAGCCACAAGACATTTAAGTTGACCTTGGTTTAAGCTTAACACATCAAAGCTGCCACTACAGCCGTAACAACACATTTAAGCGTAACAACACACTTAAGCTTAACATACACCAACAAGAGCAACACTCCAAGTCTGGAAACACAACAGTCTCAGGCCACATTTACACATAGCCGGGTATTTAGAGAAACGAATATTTCTCCCCCTCCGTTTTCAAAAATAACATCGTGCACACAATATCGTTTTCAAAAACAGTTGCCGTTTACATCAACCCGCATAAATACAAAGGGGCGGCAGTGTAAGGAGAAGGATAAAGCCATGCAAGCCAATCAGAATCCTCAAAATCGACAACGACGAATAGCACGAGCGACTTCCTGTTCCTTTCAAAACAATAGACATGGCGCGAGGTTCGTTCGTGTGGACAGACAGCGAAGCAAATGCAAACAGGCCAAAAGCGTTTTCACAAAAGTAAAAATGAGTACCACTTTAACAGCATCCATGATCAAATAGTAGCCAAACAAACTCATAGACAGTATGGAACAAACTCTAAACATAGGGCGCTCACATGACGTAAGCATTTTCTGGCGCATAATGTGACGTTTGAGAACCTAAAACCCCGTTTCTCCCAGTTGACACGGCAACACATAACCGGCGTTTTCAGAAATCTCCACTTTGGCCGGAGTTTTTAAAAATAATCGTTTTCTGGGATAAAAACGGCGTTTTCGTGTAAATGACAGGCCAAAACGCAGGGAAATATCTGCGTTTTCCCATCGTGTAAACGGGGCCTCAGGCTCTTGGGAGAAGAAACCTCTCCCAGTCCCAGTCCCAGTCCCAGTCCCAGTCCCAGTCCCAGTCCCAGTCCCAGTCCCAGTCCCAGTCCCAGTCCCAGTCCCAGTCCCAGTCTCTCTCTCTCTCCCCGGCTCTGCTTAAATACTGGATCCTCTTGCCATTGATGAGGAACAGCTGGTAGGTCCCATCACCTAGATTAGGACAGGGAGGAGCACAAGAAATTGGACAAAAAAACAAACAAAACAAAAACCTTTTAATATATGTCCAAATAGAAACTGTTATTTAAAATGGTAATAATATATCACAATACTGTAGTTTATAGCCTAGGCTACTATATTTTAATCAAATAAATGCAGGTTGGGGGAGCAGCGCAAGAGACTTATTTCAAAAACATTAAAAAAATCCACCTGACACACACACACAAGTTTCAAGTTTTGAATAATACAACAACAAACAGTAATATTGTAAAGTATAATAACAATTGAATTTATAATTATATAGGATTATGTAATGGTTCACAAAATTCACGGTTCAATCACTGTCTGTTGTTGCATTGAGACTCTGGTAGGGCTTTATTTTGAAATTCTCGTCAGCAAAATAGAGGGAAAACAAACAATATTGACAATATTGTTTATAAAATGTTACTCACCATGTTAATTTATGGTGAATCTGACTGTTCCGTTGCGTTCGCACCACATACTTGATAATCGTGCTGTAAACATTACCTACGCCAATAGCAGGCGCTTAAATTCGTGACGTGCGCCAATGGCAGCTGCAAAGGAGAAGCAATATGGGAAATACCGACTGTTTTAAGGAATAAACGCAGAATTTTTGGTTCTTGTCGTGTTTAACACAATCTACACTCGATCGCGCGAGGATATCCATCGTGAAAAATCGCAGCTTGAATTTTTTTTTTAGTTACCATCGAAGTGAAAGACAGGTCCTCTCTGTGGTATAAATACAACGTACAACAGAACTACAACTCCCAGCAGGCCGTTGGGTCCATTGGCTGCGCGCGCACACACACTCAATAAATCAATGAATGACACTTACACATTAGAAAACACAAATGCATACGTCCTGGGACGGTAACACCAGTCAAATTAAATCATTAAAGGAAAATACATCTTTGCAGTGCATACACAGAAGTGCCAATAATATATTTTCACTGCATTTACAATTGCATAAATAAAGCTATGAGATCGTTACAATTAGAAATCAGAAAAAAAAAAAAACATTTAAAAGTTTTTTTTTAATTTATTTTTTTTTTTTTAATTTATGTCCAAATAGAAACTGTTATTTAAAATGGTAATAATATATCACAATACTGTAGTTTATAGCCTAGGCTACTATATTTTAATCAAATAAATGCAGGCTGGGGGAGCAGCGCAAGAGACTTATTTCAAAAACATTAAAAAAATCCACCTGACACACACACAAGTTTCAAGTTTTGAAAAATACAACAACAAACAGTACTTTTGAACGGTACAGTTGGTTTCATTACAACATTTACACTACATTTATTCATTTAACATAACCTTTATTGACTTAGAAAATGAAGAAAATGACAGGCTAATTAATATGTTATATGAATTTGTGTTTCAATATGTGGCATCGTCAGGTTTTCATACCTCAAATTAAAACCCAGTGATGTCTAATGGTAACGAAATAAAAACGAAACTAAGATTATGCCCTGTATCATGAAGAAAACATAGGTTTATTTTGTGTTACATGACACCTATTGGTGTTGCCTATATGAACAGTGCTAATTCAGGTTAAGAATACACTGTGACAGAGGCAAAACAATTTATTAAAATAATAATAACAACAATAACAATAATGATTATGACGACGCATGCAAAACAGAGAGAAAAGATATATAATTGACCTACAACAATCAACACAAATAAACAACAGAACTCTTACCTTAGTAACAAAAAACAGGAGAAAATGAGAAAAGAAAAATGGCACCCACTCCCTACTGCTCCAACACTCAACAATGCGCAAGCAATTCAAAGCTGCACACTACAGCCACAAGACATTTAAGTTGACCTTGGTTTAAGCTTAACACATCAAAGCTGCCACTACAGCCGTAACAACACATTTAAGCGTAACAACACACTTAAGCTTAACATACACCAACAAGAGCAACACTCCAAGTCTGGAAACACAACAGTCTCAGGCCACATTTACACATAGCCGGGTATTTAGAGAAACGAATATTTCTCCCCCTCCGTTTTCAAAAATAACATCGTGCACACAATATCGTTTTCAAAAACAGTTGCCGTTTACATCAACCCGCATAAATACAAAGGGGCGGCAGTGTAAGGAGAAGGATAAAGCCATGCAAGCCAATCAGAATCCTCAAAATCGACAACGACGAATAGCACGAGCGACTTCCTGTTCCTTTCAAAACAATAGACATGGCGCGAGGTTCGTTCGTGTGGACAGACAGCGAAGCAAATGCAAACAGGCCAAAAGCGTTTTCACAAAAGTAAAAATGAGTACCACTTTAACAGCATCCATGATCAAATAGTAGCCAAACAAACTCATAGACAGTATGGAACAAACTCTAAACATAGGGCGCTCACATGACGTAAGCATTTTCTGGCGCATAATGTGACGTTTGAGAACCTAAAACCCCGTTTCTCCCAGTTGACACGGCAACACATAACCGGCGTTTTCAGAAATCTCCACTTTGGCCGGAGTTTTTAAAAATAATCGTTTTCTGGGATAAAAACGGCGTTTTCGTGTAAATGACAGGCCAAAACGCAGGGAAATATCTGCGTTTTCCCATCGTGTAAACGGGGCCTCAGGCTCTTGGGAGAAGAAACCTCTCCCAGTCCCAGTCCCAGTCCCAGTCCCAGTCCCAGTCCCAGTCCCAGTCCCAGTCCCAGTCCCAGTCCCAGTCCCAGTCCCAGTCCCAGTCCCAGTCCCAGTCTCTCTCTCTCTCCCCGGCTCTGCTTAAATACTGGATCCTCTTGCCATTGATGAGGAACAGCTGGTAGGTCCCATCACCTAGATTAGGACAGGGAGGAGCACAAGAAATTGGACAAAAAAACAAACAAAACAAAAACCTTTTAATATATGTCCAAATAGAAACTGTTATTTAAAATGGTAATAATATATCACAATACTGTAGTTTATAGCCTAGGCTACTATATTTTAATCAAATAAATGCAGGTTGGGGGAGCAGCGCAAGAGACTTATTTCAAAAACATTAAAAAAATCCACCTGACACACACACACAAGTTTCAAGTTTTGAATAATACAACAACAAACAGTAATATTGTAAAGTATAATAACAATTGAATTTATAATTATATAGGATTATGTAATGGTTCACAAAATTCACGGTTCAATCACTGTCTGTTGTTGCATTGAGACTCTGGTAGGGCTTTATTTTGAAATTCTCGTCAGCAAAATAGAGGGAAAACAAACAATATTGACAATATTGTTTATAAAATGTTACTCACCATGTTAATTTATGGTGAATCTGACTGTTCCGTTGCGTTCGCACCACATACTTGATAATCGTGCTGTAAACATTACCTACGCCAATAGCAGGCGCTTAAATTCGTGACGTGCGCCAATGGCAGCTGCAAAGGAGAAGCAATATGGGAAATACCGACTGTTTTAAGGAATAAACGCAGAATTTTTGGTTCTTGTCGTGTTTAACACAATCTACACTCGATCGCGCGAGGATATCCATCGTGAAAAATCGCAGCTTGAATTTTTTTTTTAGTTACCATCGAAGTGAAAGACAGGTCCTCTCTGTGGTATAAATACAACGTACAACAGAACTACAACTCCCAGCAGGCCGTTGGGTCCATTGGCTGCGCGCGCACACACACTCAATAAATCAATGAATGACACTTACACATTAGAAAACACAAATGCATACGTCCTGGGACGGTAACACCAGTCAAATTAAATCATTAAAGGAAAATACATCTTTGCAGTGCATACACAGAAGTGCCAATAATATATTTTCACTGCATTTACAATTGCATAAATAAAGCTATGAGATCGTTACAATTAGAAATCAGAAAAAAAAAAAAACATTTAAAAGTTTTTTTTTAATTTATTTTTTTTTTTTTAATTTATGTCCAAATAGAAACTGTTATTTAAAATGGTAATAATATATCACAATACTGTAGTTTATAGCCTAGGCTACTATATTTTAATCAAATAAATGCAGGCTGGGGGAGCAGCGCAAGAGACTTATTTCAAAAACATTAAAAAAATCCACCTGACACACACACAAGTTTCAAGTTTTGAAAAATACAACAACAAACAGTACTTTTGAACGGTACAGTTGGTTTCATTACAACATTTACACTACATTTATTCATTTAACATAACCTTTATTGACTTAGAAAATGAAGAAAATGACAGGCTAATTAATATGTTATATGAATTTGTGTTTCAATATGTGGCATCGTCAGGTTTTCATACCTCAAATTAAAACCCAGTGATGTCTAATGGTAACGAAATAAAAACGAAACTAAGATTATGCCCTGTATCATGAAGAAAACATAGGTTTATTTTGTGTTACATGACACCTATTGGTGTTGCCTATATGAACAGTGCTAATTCAGGTTAAGAATACACTGTGACAGAGGCAAAACAATTTATTAAAATAATAATAACAACAATAACAATAATGATTATGACGACGCATGCAAAACAGAGAGAAAAGATATATAATTGACCTACAACAATCAACACAAATAAACAACAGAACTCTTACCTTAGTAACAAAAAACAGGAGAAAATGAGAAAAGAAAAATGGCACCCACTCCCTACTGCTCCAACACTCAACAATGCGCAAGCAATTCAAAGCTGCACACTACAGCCACAAGACATTTAAGTTGACCTTGGTTTAAGCTTAACACATCAAAGCTGCCACTACAGCCGTAACAACACATTTAAGCGTAACAACACACTTAAGCTTAACATACACCAACAAGAGCAACACTCCAAGTCTGGAAACACAACAGTCTCAGGCCACATTTACACATAGCCGGGTATTTAGAGAAACGAATATTTCTCCCCCTCCGTTTTCAAAAATAACATCGTGCACACAATATCGTTTTCAAAAACAGTTGCCGTTTACATCAACCCGCATAAATACAAAGGGGCGGCAGTGTAAGGAGAAGGATAAAGCCATGCAAGCCAATCAGAATCCTCAAAATCGACAACGACGAATAGCACGAGCGACTTCCTGTTCCTTTCAAAACAATAGACATGGCGCGAGGTTCGTTCGTGTGGACAGACAGCGAAGCAAATGCAAACAGGCCAAAAGCGTTTTCACAAAAGTAAAAATGAGTACCACTTTAACAGCATCCATGATCAAATAGTAGCCAAACAAACTCATAGACAGTATGGAACAAACTCTAAACATAGGGCGCTCACATGACGTAAGCATTTTCTGGCGCATAATGTGACGTTTGAGAACCTAAAACCCCGTTTCTCCCAGTTGACACGGCAACACATAACCGGCGTTTTCAGAAATCTCCACTTTGGCCGGAGTTTTTAAAAATAATCGTTTTCTGGGATAAAAACGGCGTTTTCGTGTAAATGACAGGCCAAAACGCAGGGAAATATCTGCGTTTTCCCATCGTGTAAACGGGGCCTCAGGCTCTTGGGAGAAGATCCCATCCCAGTCCCAGTCCCAGTCCCAGTCCCAGTCCCAGTCCCAGTCCCAGTCCCAGTCCCAGTCCCAGTCCCAGTCCCAGTCCCAGTCCCAGTCTCTCTCTCTCTCCCCGGCTCTGCTTAAATACTGGATCCTCTTGCCATTGATGAGGAACAGCTGGTAGGTCCCATCACCTAGATTAGGACAGGGAGGAGCACAAGAAATTGGACAAAAAAACAAACAAAACAAAAACCTTTTAATATATGTCCAAATAGAAACTGTTATTTAAAATGGTAATAATATATCACAATACTGTAGTTTATAGCCTAGGCTACTATATTTTAATCAAATAAATGCAGGTTGGGGGAGCAGCGCAAGAGACTTATTTCAAAAACATTAAAAAAATCCACCTGACACACACACACAAGTTTCAAGTTTTGAATAATACAACAACAAACAGTAATATTGTAAAGTATAATAACAATTGAATTTATAATTATATAGGATTATGTAATGGTTCACAAAATTCACGGTTCAATCACTGTCTGTTGTTGCATTGAGACTCTGGTAGGGCTTTATTTTGAAATTCTCGTCAGCAAAATAGAGGGAAAACAAACAATATTGACAATATTGTTTATAAAATGTTACTCACCATGTTAATTTATGGTGAATCTGACTGTTCCGTTGCGTTCGCACCACATACTTGATAATCGTGCTGTAAACATTACCTACGCCAATAGCAGGCGCTTAAATTCGTGACGTGCGCCAATGGCAGCTGCAAAGGAGAAGCAATATGGGAAATACCGACTGTTTTAAGGAATAAACGCAGAATTTTTGGTTCTTGTCGTGTTTAACACAATCTACACTCGATCGCGCGAGGATATCCATCGTGAAAAATCGCAGCTTGAATTTTTTTTTTAGTTACCATCGAAGTGAAAGACAGGTCCTCTCTGTGGTATAAATACAACGTACAACAGAACTACAACTCCCAGCAGGCCGTTGGGTCCATTGGCTGCGCGCGCACACACACTCAATAAATCAATGAATGACACTTACACATTAGAAAACACAAATGCATAACACAAATGCATACGTCCTGGGACGGTAACACCAGTCAAATTAAATCATTAAAGGAAAATACATCTTTGCAGTGCATACACAGAAGTGCCAATAATATATTTTCACTGCATTTACAATTGCATAAATAAAGCTATGAGATCGTTACAATTAGAAATCAGAAAAAAAAAAAAACATTTAAAAGTTTTTTTTTAATTTTTTTTTTTTTTTTTAATTTATGTCCAAATAGAAACTGTTATTTAAAATGGTAATAATATATCACAATACTGTAGTTTATAGCCTAGGCTACTATATTTTAATCAAATAAATGCAGGCTGGGGGAGCAGCGCAAGAGACTTATTTCAAAAACATTAAAAAAATCCACCTGACACACACACAAGTTTCAAGTTTTGAAAAATACAACAACAAACAGTACTTTTGAACGGTACAGTTGGTTTCATTACAACATTTACACTACATTTATTCATTTAACATAACCTTTATTGACTTAGAAAATGAAGAAAATGACAGGCTAATTAATATGTTATATGAATTTGTGTTTCAATATGTGGCATCGTCAGGTTTTCATACCTCAAATTAAAACCCAGTGATGTCTAATGGTAACGAAATAAAAACGAAACTAAGATTATGCCCTGTATCATGAAGAAAACATAGGTTTATTTTGTGTTACATGACACCTATTGGTGTTGCCTATATGAACAGTGCTAATTCAGGTTAAGAATACACTGTGACAGAGGCAAAACAATTTATTAAAATAATAATAACAACAATAACAATAATGATTATGACGACGCATGCAAAACAGAGAGAAAAGATATATAATTGACCTACAACAATCAACACAAATAAACAACAGAACTCTTACCTTAGTAACAAAAAACAGGAGAAAATGAGAAAAGAAAAATGGCACCCACTCCCTACTGCTCCAACACTCAACAATGCGCAAGCAATTCAAAGCTGCACACTACAGCCACAAGACATTTAAGTTGACCTTGGTTTAAGCTTAACACATCAAAGCTGCCACTACAGCCGTAACAACACATTTAAGCGTAACAACACACTTAAGCTTAACATACACCAACAAGAGCAACACTCCAAGTCTGGAAACACAACAGTCTCAGGCCACATTTACACATAGCCGGGTATTTAGAGAAACGAATATTTCTCCCCCTCCGTTTTCAAAAATAACATCGTGCACACAATATCGTTTTCAAAAACAGTTGCCGTTTACATCAACCCGCATAAATACAAAGGGGCGGCAGTGTAAGGAGAAGGATAAAGCCATGCAAGCCAATCAGAATCCTCAAAATCGACAACGACGAATAGCACGAGCGACTTCCTGTTCCTTTCAAAACAATAGACATGGCGCGAGGTTCGTTCGTGTGGACAGACAGCGAAGCAAATGCAAACAGGCCAAAAGCGTTTTCACAAAAGTAAAAATGAGTACCACTTTAACAGCATCCATGATCAAATAGTAGCCAAACAAACTCATAGACAGTATGGAACAAACTCTAAACATAGGGCGCTCACATGACGTAAGCATTTTCTGGCGCATAATGTGACGTTTGAGAACCTAAAACCCCGTTTCTCCCAGTTGACACGGCAACACATAACCGGCGTTTTCAGAAATCTCCACTTTGGCCGGAGTTTTTAAAAATAATCGTTTTCTGGGATAAAAACGGCGTTTTCGTGTAAATGACAGGCCAAAACGCAGGGAAATATCTGCGTTTTCCCATCGTGTAAACGGGGCCTCAGGCTCTTGGGAGAAGAAACCTCTCCCAGTCCCAGTCCCAGTCCCAGTCCCAGTCCCAGTCCCAGTCCCAGTCCCAGTCCCAGTCCCAGTCCCAGTCCCAGTCCCAGTCTCTCTCTCTCTCCCCGGCTCTGCTTAAATACTGGATCCTCTTGCCATTGATGAGGAACAGCTGGTAGGTCCCATCACCTAGATTAGGACAGGGAGGAGCACAAGAAATTGGACAAAAAAACAAACAAAACAAAAACCTTTTAATATATGTCCAAATAGAAACTGTTATTTAAAATGGTAATAATATATCACAATACTGTAGTTTATAGCCTAGGCTACTATATTTTAATCAAATAAATGCAGGTTGGGGGAGCAGCGCAAGAGACTTATTTCAAAAACATTAAAAAAATCCACCTGACACACACACACAAGTTTCAAGTTTTGAATAATACAACAACAAACAGTAATATTGTAAAGTATAATAACAATTGAATTTATAATTATATAGGATTATGTAATGGTTCACAAAATTCACGGTTCAATCACTGTCTGTTGTTGCATTGAGACTCTGGTAGGGCTTTATTTTGAAATTCTCGTCAGCAAAATAGAGGGAAAACAAACAATATTGACAATATTGTTTATAAAATGTTACTCACCATGTTAATTTATGGTGAATCTGACTGTTCCGTTGCGTTCGCACCACATACTTGATAATCGTGCTGTAAACATTACCTACGCCAATAGCAGGCGCTTAAATTCGTGACGTGCGCCAATGGCAGCTGCAAAGGAGAAGCAATATGGGAAATACCGACTGTTTTAAGGAATAAACGCAGAATTTTTGGTTCTTGTCGTGTTTAACACAATCTACACTCGATCGCGCGAGGATATCCATCGTGAAAAATCGCAGCTTGAATTTTTTTTTTAGTTACCATCGAAGTGAAAGACAGGTCCTCTCTGTGGTATAAATACAACGTACAACAGAACTACAACTCCCAGCAGGCCGTTGGGTCCATTGGCTGCGCGCGCACACACACTCAATAAATCAATGAATGACACTTACACATTAGAAAACACAAATGCATACGTCCTGGGACGGTAACACCAGTCAAATTAAATCATTAAAGGAAAATACATCTTTGCAGTGCATACACAGAAGTGCCAATAATATATTTTCACTGCATTTACAATTGCATAAATAAAGCTATGAGATCGTTACAATTAGAAATCAGAAAAAAAAAAAAAAATTTAAAAGTTTTTTTTTAATTTTTTTTTTTTTTTTTAATTTATGTCCAAATAGAAACTGTTATTTAAAATGGTAATAATACATCACAATACTGTAGTTTATAGCCTAGGCTACTATATTTTAATCAAATAAATGCAGGCTGGGGGAGCAGCGCAAGAGACTTATTTCAAAAACATTAAAAAAATCCACCTGACACACACACAAGTTTCAAGTTTTGAAAAATACAACAACAAACAGTACTTTTGAACGGTACAGTTGGTTTCATTACAACATTTACACTACATTTATTCATTTAACATAACCTTTATTGACTTAGAAAATGAAGAAAATGACAGGCTAATTAATATGTTATATGAATTTGTGTTTCAATATGTGGCATCGTCAGGTTTTCATACCTCAAATTAAAACCCAGTGATGTCTAATGGTAACGAAATAAAAACGAAACTAAGATTATGCCCTGTATCATGAAGAAAACATAGGTTTATTTTGTGTTACATGACACCTATTGGTGTTGCCTATATGAACAGTGCTAATTCAGGTTAAGAATACACTGTGACAGAGGCAAAACAATTTATTAAAATAATAATAACAACAATAACAATAATGATTATGACGACGCATGCAAAACAGAGAGAAAAGATATATAATTGACCTACAACAATCAACACAAATAAACAACAGAACTCTTACCTTAGTAACAAAAAACAGGAGAAAATGAGAAAAGAAAAATGGCACCCACTCCCTACTGCTCCAACACTCAACAATGCGCAAGCAATTCAAAGCTGCACACTACAGCCACAAGACATTTAAGTTGACCTTGGTTTAAGCTTAACACATCAAAGCTGCCACTACAGCCGTAACAACACATTTAAGCGTAACAACACACTTAAGCTTAACATACACCAACAAGAGCAACACTCCAAGTCTGGAAACACAACAGTCTCAGGCCACATTTACACATAGCCGGGTATTTAGAGAAACGAATATTTCTCCCCCTCCGTTTTCAAAAATAACATCGTGCACACAATATCGTTTTCAAAAACAGTTGCCGTTTACATCAACCCGCATAAATACAAAGGGGCGGCAGTGTAAGGAGAAGGATAAAGCCATGCAAGCCAATCAGAATCCTCAAAATCGACAACGACGAATAGCACGAGCGACTTCCTGTTCCTTTCAAAACAATAGACATGGCGCGAGGTTCGTTCGTGTGGACAGACAGCGAAGCAAATGCAAACAGGCCAAAAGCGTTTTCACAAAAGTAAAAATGAGTACCACTTTAACAGCATCCATGATCAAATAGTAGCCAAACAAACTCATAGACAGTATGGAACAAACTCTAAACATAGGGCGCTCACATGACGTAAGCATTTTCTGGCGCATAATGTGACGTTTGAGAACCTAAAACCCCGTTTCTCCCAGTTGACACGGCAACACATAACCGGCGTTTTCAGAAATCTCCACTTTGGCCGGAGTTTTTAAAAATAATCGTTTTCTGGGATAAAAACGGCGTTTTCGTGTAAATGACAGGCCAAAACGCAGGGAAATATCTGCGTTTTCCCATCGTGTAAACGGGGCCTCAGGCTCTTGGGAGAAGAAACCTCTCCCAGTCCCAGTCCCAGTCCCAGTCCCAGTCCCAGTCCCAGTCCCAGTCCCAGTCCCAGTCCCAGTCCCAGTCCCAGTCCCAGTCCCAGTCTCTCTCTCTCTCCCCGGCTCTGCTTAAATACTGGATCCTCTTGCCATTGATGAGGAACAGCTGGTAGGTCCCATCACCTAGATTAGGACAGGGAGGAGCACAAGAAATTGGACAAAAAAACAAACAAAACAAAAACCTTTTAATATATGTCCAAATAGAAACTGTTATTTAAAATGGTAATAATATATCACAATACTGTAGTTTATAGCCTAGGCTACTATATTTTAATCAAATAAATGCAGGTTGGGGGAGCAGCGCAAGAGACTTATTTCAAAAACATTAAAAAAATCCACCTGACACACACACACAAGTTTCAAGTTTTGAATAATACAACAACAAACAGTAATATTGTAAAGTATAATAACAATTGAATTTATAATTATATAGGATTATGTAATGGTTCACAAAATTCACGGTTCAATCACTGTCTGTTGTTGCATTGAGACTCTGGTAGGGCTTTATTTTGAAATTCTCGTCAGCAAAATAGAGGGAAAACAAACAATATTGACAATATTGTTTATAAAATGTTACTCACCATGTTAATTTATGGTGAATCTGACTGTTCCGTTGCGTTCGCACCACATACTTGATAATCGTGCTGTAAACATTACCTACGCCAATAGCAGGCGCTTAAATTCGTGACGTGCGCCAATGGCAGCTGCAAAGGAGAAGCAATATGGGAAATACCGACTGTTTTAAGGAATAAACGCAGAATTTTTGGTTCTTGTCGTGTTTAACACAATCTACACTCGATCGCGCGAGGATATCCATCGTGAAAAATCGCAGCTTGAATTTTTTTTTTAGTTACCATCGAAGTGAAAGACAGGTCCTCTCTGTGGTATAAATACAACGTACAACAGAACTACAACTCCCAGCAGGCCGTTGGGTCCATTGGCTGCGCGCGCACACACACTCAATAAATCAATGAATGACACTTACACATTAGAAAACACAAATGCATACGTCCTGGGACGGTAACACCAGTCAAATTAAATCATTAAAGGAAAATACATCTTTGCAGTGCATACACAGAAGTGCCAATAATATATTTTCACTGCATTTACAATTGCATAAATAAAGCTATGAGATCGTTACAATTAGAAATCAGAAAAAAAAAAAAACATTTAAAAGTTTTTTTTTAATTTATTTTTTTTTTTTTAATTTATGTCCAAATAGAAACTGTTATTTAAAATGGTAATAATATATCACAATACTGTAGTTTATAGCCTAGGCTACTATATTTTAATCAAATAAATGCAGGCTGGGGGAGCAGCGCAAGAGACTTATTTCAAAAACATTAAAAAAATCCACCTGACACACACACAAGTTTCAAGTTTTGAAAAATACAACAACAAACAGTACTTTTGAACGGTACAGTTGGTTTCATTACAACATTTACACTACATTTATTCATTTAACATAACCTTTATTGACTTAGAAAATGAAGAAAATGACAGGCTAATTAATATGTTATATGAATTTGTGTTTCAATATGTGGCATCGTCAGGTTTTCATACCTCAAATTAAAACCCAGTGATGTCTAATGGTAACGAAATAAAAACGAAACTAAGATTATGCCCTGTATCATGAAGAAAACATAGGTTTATTTTGTGTTACATGACACCTATTGGTGTTGCCTATATGAACAGTGCTAATTCAGGTTAAGAATACACTGTGACAGAGGCAAAACAATTTATTAAAATAATAATAACAACAATAACAATAATGATTATGACGACGCATGCAAAACAGAGAGAAAAGATATATAATTGACCTACAACAATCAACACAAATAAACAACAGAACTCTTACCTTAGTAACAAAAAACAGGAGAAAATGAGAAAAGAAAAATGGCACCCACTCCCTACTGCTCCAACACTCAACAATGCGCAAGCAATTCAAAGCTGCACACTACAGCCACAAGACATTTAAGTTGACCTTGGTTTAAGCTTAACACATCAAAGCTGCCACTACAGCCGTAACAACACATTTAAGCGTAACAACACACTTAAGCTTAACATACACCAACAAGAGCAACACTCCAAGTCTGGAAACACAACAGTCTCAGGCCACATTTACACATAGCCGGGTATTTAGAGAAACGAATATTTCTCCCCCTCCGTTTTCAAAAATAACATCGTGCACACAATATCGTTTTCAAAAACAGTTGCCGTTTACATCAACCCGCATAAATACAAAGGGGCGGCAGTGTAAGGAGAAGGATAAAGCCATGCAAGCCAATCAGAATCCTCAAAATCGACAACGACGAATAGCACGAGCGACTTCCTGTTCCTTTCAAAACAATAGACATGGCGCGAGGTTCGTTCGTGTGGACAGACAGCGAAGCAAATGCAAACAGGCCAAAAGCGTTTTCACAAAAGTAAAAATGAGTACCACTTTAACAGCATCCATGATCAAATAGTAGCCAAACAAACTCATAGACAGTATGGAACAAACTCTAAACATAGGGCGCTCACATGACGTAAGCATTTTCTGGCGCATAATGTGACGTTTGAGAACCTAAAACCCCGTTTCTCCCAGTTGACACGGCAACACATAACCGGCGTTTTCAGAAATCTCCACTTTGGCCGGAGTTTTTAAAAATAATCGTTTTCTGGGATAAAAACGGCGTTTTCGTGTAAATGACAGGCCAAAACGCAGGGAAATATCTGCGTTTTCCCATCGTGTAAACGGGGCCTCAGGCTCTTGGGAGAAGAAACCTCTCCCAGTCCCAGTCCCAGTCCCAGTCCCAGTCCCAGTCCCAGTCCCAGTCCCAGTCCCAGTCCCAGTCCCAGTCCCAGTCCCAGTCCCAGTCCCAGTCTCTCTCTCTCTCCCCGGCTCTGCTTAAATACTGGATCCTCTTGCCATTGATGAGGAACAGCTGGTAGGTCCCATCACCTAGATTAGGACAGGGAGGAGCACAAGAAATTGGACAAAAAAACAAACAAAACAAAAACCTTTTAATATATGTCCAAATAGAAACTGTTATTTAAAATGGTAATAATATATCACAATACTGTAGTTTATAGCCTAGGCTACTATATTTTAATCAAATAAATGCAGGTTGGGGGAGCAGCGCAAGAGACTTATTTCAAAAACATTAAAAAAATCCACCTGACACACACACACAAGTTTCAAGTTTTGAATAATACAACAACAAACAGTAATATTGTAAAGTATAATAACAATTGAATTTATAATTATATAGGATTATGTAATGGTTCACAAAATTCACGGTTCAATCACTGTCTGTTGTTGCATTGAGACTCTGGTAGGGCTTTATTTTGAAATTCTCGTCAGCAAAATAGAGGGAAAACAAACAATATTGACAATATTGTTTATAAAATGTTACTCACCATGTTAATTTATGGTGAATCTGACTGTTCCGTTGCGTTCGCACCACATACTTGATAATCGTGCTGTAAACATTACCTACGCCAATAGCAGGCGCTTAAATTCGTGACGTGCGCCAATGGCAGCTGCAAAGGAGAAGCAATATGGGAAATACCGACTGTTTTAAGGAATAAACGCAGAATTTTTGGTTCTTGTCGTGTTTAACACAATCTACACTCGATCGCGCGAGGATATCCATCGTGAAAAATCGCAGCTTGAATTTTTTTTTTAGTTACCATCGAAGTGAAAGACAGGTCCTCTCTGTGGTATAAATACAACGTACAACAGAACTACAACTCCCAGCAGGCCGTTGGGTCCATTGGCTGCGCGCGCACACACACTCAATAAATCAATGAATGACACTTACACATTAGAAAACACAAATGCATACGTCCTGGGACGGTAACACCAGTCAAATTAAATCATTAAAGGAAAATACATCTTTGCAGTGCATACACAGAAGTGCCAATAATATATTTTCACTGCATTTACAATTGCATAAATAAAGCTATGAGATCGTTACAATTAGAAATCAGAAAAAAAAAAAAACATTTAAAAGTTTTTTTTTAATTTTTTTTTTTTTTTTTAATTTATGTCCAAATAGAAACTGTTATTTAAAATGGTAATAATATATCACAATACTGTAGTTTATAGCCTAGGCTACTATATTTTAATCAAATAAATGCAGGCTGGGGGAGCAGCGCAAGAGACTTATTTCAAAAACATTAAAAAAATCCACCTGACACACACACAAGTTTCAAGTTTTGAAAAATACAACAACAAACAGTACTTTTGAACGGTACAGTTGGTTTCATTACAACATTTACACTACATTTATTCATTTAACATAACCTTTATTGACTTAGAAAATGAAGAAAATGACAGGCTAATTAATATGTTATATGAATTTGTGTTTCAATATGTGGCATCGTCAGGTTTTCATACCTCAAATTAAAACCCAGTGATGTCTAATGGTAACGAAATAAAAACGAAACTAAGATTATGCCCTGTATCATGAAGAAAACATAGGTTTATTTTGTGTTACATGACACCTATTGGTGTTGCCTATATGAACAGTGCTAATTCAGGTTAAGAATACACTGTGACAGAGGCAAAACAATTTATTAAAATAATAATAACAACAATAACAATAATGATTATGACGACGCATGCAAAACAGAGAGAAAAGATATATAATTGACCTACAACAATCAACACAAATAAACAACAGAACTCTTACCTTAGTAACAAAAAACAGGAGAAAATGAGAAAAGAAAAATGGCACCCACTCCCTACTGCTCCAACACTCAACAATGCGCAAGCAATTCAAAGCTGCACACTACAGCCACAAGACATTTAAGTTGACCTTGGTTTAAGCTTAACACATCAAAGCTGCCACTACAGCCGTAACAACACATTTAAGCGTAACAACACACTTAAGCTTAACATACACCAACAAGAGCAACACTCCAAGTCTGGAAACACAACAGTCTCAGGCCACATTTACACATAGCCGGGTATTTAGAGAAACGAATATTTCTCCCCCTCCGTTTTCAAAAATAACATCGTGCACACAATATCGTTTTCAAAAACAGTTGCCGTTTACATCAACCCGCATAAATACAAAGGGGCGGCAGTGTAAGGAGAAGGATAAAGCCATGCAAGCCAATCAGAATCCTCAAAATCGACAACGACGAATAGCACGAGCGACTTCCTGTTCCTTTCAAAACAATAGACATGGCGCGAGGTTCGTTCGTGTGGACAGACAGCGAAGCAAATGCAAACAGGCCAAAAGCGTTTTCACAAAAGTAAAAATGAGTACCACTTTAACAGCATCCATGATCAAATAGTAGCCAAACAAACTCATAGACAGTATGGAACAAACTCTAAACATAGGGCGCTCACATGACGTAAGCATTTTCTGGCGCATAATGTGACGTTTGAGAACCTAAAACCCCGTTTCTCCCAGTTGACACGGCAACACATAACCGGCGTTTTCAGAAATCTCCACTTTGGCCGGAGTTTTTAAAAATAATCGTTTTCTGGGATAAAAACGGCGTTTTCGTGTAAATGACAGGCCAAAACGCAGGGAAATATCTGCGTTTTCCCATCGTGTAAACGGGGCCTCAGGCTCTTGGGAGAAGAAACCTCTCCCAGTCCCAGTCCCAGTCCCAGTCCCAGTCCCAGTCCCAGTCCCAGTCCCAGTCCCAGTCCCAGTCCCAGTCCCAGTCCCAGTCCCAGTCTCTCTCTCTCTCCCCGGCTCTGCTTAAATACTGGATCCTCTTGCCATTGATGAGGAACAGCTGGTAGGTCCCATCACCTAGATTAGGACAGGGAGGAGCACAAGAAATTGGACAAAAAAACAAACAAAACAAAAACCTTTTAATATATGTCCAAATAGAAACTGTTATTTAAAATGGTAATAATATATCACAATACTGTAGTTTATAGCCTAGGCTACTATATTTTAATCAAATAAATGCAGGTTGGGGGAGCAGCGCAAGAGACTTATTTCAAAAACATTAAAAAAATCCACCTGACACACACACACAAGTTTCAAGTTTTGAATAATACAACAACAAACAGTAATATTGTAAAGTATAATAACAATTGAATTTATAATTATATAGGATTATGTAATGGTTCACAAAATTCACGGTTCAATCACTGTCTGTTGTTGCATTGAGACTCTGGTAGGGCTTTATTTTGAAATTCTCGTCAGCAAAATAGAGGGAAAACAAACAATATTGACAATATTGTTTATAAAATGTTACTCACCATGTTAATTTATGGTGAATCTGACTGTTCCGTTGCGTTCGCACCACATACTTGATAATCGTGCTGTAAACATTACCTACGCCAATAGCAGGCGCTTAAATTCGTGACGTGCGCCAATGGCAGCTGCAAAGGAGAAGCAATATGGGAAATACCGACTGTTTTAAGGAATAAACGCAGAATTTTTGGTTCTTGTCGTGTTTAACACAATCTACACTCGATCGCGCGAGGATATCCATCGTGAAAAATCGCAGCTTGAATTTTTTTTTTAGTTACCATCGAAGTGAAAGACAGGTCCTCTCTGTGGTATAAATACAACGTACAACAGAACTACAACTCCCAGCAGGCCGTTGGGTCCATTGGCTGCGCGCGCACACACACTCAATAAATCAATGAATGACACTTACACATTAGAAAACACAAATGCATACGTCCTGGGACGGTAACACCAGTCAAATTAAATCATTAAAGGAAAATACATCTTTGCAGTGCATACACAGAAGTGCCAATAATATATTTTCACTGCATTTACAATTGCATAAATAAAGCTATGAGATCGTTACAATTAGAAATCAGAAAAAAAAAAAAACATTTAAAAGTTTTTTTTTAATTTTTTTTTTTTTTTTTAATTTATGTCCAAATAGAAACTGTTATTTAAAATGGTAATAATATATCACAATACTGTAGTTTATAGCCTAGGCTACTATATTTTAATCAAATAAATGCAGGCTGGGGGAGCAGCGCAAGAGACTTATTTCAAAAACATTAAAAAAATCCACCTGACACACACACAAGTTTCAAGTTTTGAAAAATACAACAACAAACAGTACTTTTGAACGGTACAGTTGGTTTCATTACAACATTTACACTACATTTATTCATTTAACATAACCTTTATTGACTTAGAAAATGAAGAAAATGACAGGCTAATTAATATGTTATATGAATTTGTGTTTCAATATGTGGCATCGTCAGGTTTTCATACCTCAAATTAAAACCCAGTGATGTCTAATGGTAACGAAATAAAAACGAAACTAAGATTATGCCCTGTATCATGAAGAAAACATAGGTTTATTTTGTGTTACATGACACCTATTGGTGTTGCCTATATGAACAGTGCTAATTCAGGTTAAGAATACACTGTGACAGAGGCAAAACAATTTATTAAAATAATAATAACAACAATAACAATAATGATTATGACGACGCATGCAAAACAGAGAGAAAAGATATATAATTGACCTACAACAATCAACACAAATAAACAACAGAACTCTTACCTTAGTAACAAAAAACAGGAGAAAATGAGAAAAGAAAAATGGCACCCACTCCCTACTGCTCCAACACTCAACAATGCGCAAGCAATTCAAAGCTGCACACTACAGCCACAAGACATTTAAGTTGACCTTGGTTTAAGCTTAACACATCAAAGCTGCCACTACAGCCGTAACAACACATTTAAGCGTAACAACACACTTAAGCTTAACATACACCAACAAGAGCAACACTCCAAGTCTGGAAACACAACAGTCTCAGGCCACATTTACACATAGCCGGGTATTTAGAGAAACGAATATTTCTCCCCCTCCGTTTTCAAAAATAACATCGTGCACACAATATCGTTTTCAAAAACAGTTGCCGTTTACATCAACCCGCATAAATACAAAGGGGCGGCAGTGTAAGGAGAAGGATAAAGCCATGCAAGCCAATCAGAATCCTCAAAATCGACAACGACGAATAGCACGAGCGACTTCCTGTTCCTTTCAAAACAATAGACATGGCGCGAGGTTCGTTCGTGTGGACAGACAGCGAAGCAAATGCAAACAGGCCAAAAGCGTTTTCACAAAAGTAAAAATGAGTACCACTTTAACAGCATCCATGATCAAATAGTAGCCAAACAAACTCATAGACAGTATGGAACAAACTCTAAACATAGGGCGCTCACATGACGTAAGCATTTTCTGGCGCATAATGTGACGTTTGAGAACCTAAAACCCCGTTTCTCCCAGTTGACACGGCAACACATAACCGGCGTTTTCAGAAATCTCCACTTTGGCCGGAGTTTTTAAAAATAATCGTTTTCTGGGATAAAAACGGCGTTTTCGTGTAAATGACAGGCCAAAACGCAGGGAAATATCTGCGTTTTCCCATCGTGTAAACGGGGCCTCAGGCTCTTGGGAGAAGAAACCTCTCCCAGTCCCAGTCCCAGTCCCAGTCCCAGTCCCAGTCCCAGTCCCAGTCCCAGTCCCAGTCCCAGTCCCAGTCCCAGTCCCAGTCCCAGTCCCAGTCCCAGTCTCTCTCTCTCTCCCCGGCTCTGCTTAAATACTGGATCCTCTTGCCATTGATGAGGAACAGCTGGTAGGTCCCATCACCTAGATTAGGACAGGGAGGAGCACAAGAAATTGGACAAAAAAACAAACAAAACAAAAACCTTTTAATATATGTCCAAATAGAAACTGTTATTTAAAATGGTAATAATATATCACAATACTGTAGTTTATAGCCTAGGCTACTATATTTTAATCAAATAAATGCAGGTTGGGGGAGCAGCGCAAGAGACTTATTTCAAAAACATTAAAAAAATCCACCTGACACACACACACAAGTTTCAAGTTTTGAATAATACAACAACAAACAGTAATATTGTAAAGTATAATAACAATTGAATTTATAATTATATAGGATTATGTAATGGTTCACAAAATTCACGGTTCAATCACTGTCTGTTGTTGCATTGAGACTCTGGTAGGGCTTTATTTTGAAATTCTCGTCAGCAAAATAGAGGGAAAACAAACAATATTGACAATATTGTTTATAAAATGTTACTCACCATGTTAATTTATGGTGAATCTGACTGTTCCGTTGCGTTCGCACCACATACTTGATAATCGTGCTGTAAACATTACCTACGCCAATAGCAGGCGCTTAAATTCGTGACGTGCGCCAATGGCAGCTGCAAAGGAGAAGCAATATGGGAAATACCGACTGTTTTAAGGAATAAACGCAGAATTTTTGGTTCTTGTCGTGTTTAACACAATCTACACTCGATCGCGCGAGGATATCCATCGTGAAAAATCGCAGCTTGAATTTTTTTTTTAGTTACCATCGAAGTGAAAGACAGGTCCTCTCTGTGGTATAAATACAACGTACAACAGAACTACAACTCCCAGCAGGCCGTTGGGTCCATTGGCTGCGCGCGCACACACACTCAATAAATCAATGAATGACACTTACACATTAGAAAACACAAATGCATACGTCCTGGGACGGTAACACCAGTCAAATTAAATCATTAAAGGAAAATACATCTTTGCAGTGCATACACAGAAGTGCCAATAATATATTTTCACTGCATTTACAATTGCATAAATAAAGCTATGAGATCGTTACAATTAGAAATCAGAAAAAAAAAAAAACATTTAAAAGTTTTTTTTTAATTTATTTTTTTTTTTTTAATTTATGTCCAAATAGAAACTGTTATTTAAAATGGTAATAATATATCACAATACTGTAGTTTATAGCCTAGGCTACTATATTTTAATCAAATAAATGCAGGCTGGGGGAGCAGCGCAAGAGACTTATTTCAAAAACATTAAAAAAATCCACCTGACACACACACAAGTTTCAAGTTTTGAAAAATACAACAACAAACAGTACTTTTGAACGGTACAGTTGGTTTCATTACAACATTTACACTACATTTATTCATTTAACATAACCTTTATTGACTTAGAAAATGAAGAAAATGACAGGCTAATTAATATGTTATATGAATTTGTGTTTCAATATGTGGCATCGTCAGGTTTTCATACCTCAAATTAAAACCCAGTGATGTCTAATGGTAACGAAATAAAAACGAAACTAAGATTATGCCCTGTATCATGAAGAAAACATAGGTTTATTTTGTGTTACATGACACCTATTGGTGTTGCCTATATGAACAGTGCTAATTCAGGTTAAGAATACACTGTGACAGAGGCAAAACAATTTATTAAAATAATAATAACAACAATAACAATAATGATTATGACGACGCATGCAAAACAGAGAGAAAAGATATATAATTGACCTACAACAATCAACACAAATAAACAACAGAACTCTTACCTTAGTAACAAAAAACAGGAGAAAATGAGAAAAGAAAAATGGCACCCACTCCCTACTGCTCCAACACTCAACAATGCGCAAGCAATTCAAAGCTGCACACTACAGCCACAAGACATTTAAGTTGACCTTGGTTTAAGCTTAACACATCAAAGCTGCCACTACAGCCGTAACAACACATTTAAGCGTAACAACACACTTAAGCTTAACATACACCAACAAGAGCAACACTCCAAGTCTGGAAACACAACAGTCTCAGGCCACATTTACACATAGCCGGGTATTTAGAGAAACGAATATTTCTCCCCCTCCGTTTTCAAAAATAACATCGTGCACACAATATCGTTTTCAAAAACAGTTGCCGTTTACATCAACCCGCATAAATACAAAGGGGCGGCAGTGTAAGGAGAAGGATAAAGCCATGCAAGCCAATCAGAATCCTCAAAATCGACAACGACGAATAGCACGAGCGACTTCCTGTTCCTTTCAAAACAATAGACATGGCGCGAGGTTCGTTCGTGTGGACAGACAGCGAAGCAAATGCAAACAGGCCAAAAGCGTTTTCACAAAAGTAAAAATGAGTACCACTTTAACAGCATCCATGATCAAATAGTAGCCAAACAAACTCATAGACAGTATGGAACAAACTCTAAACATAGGGCGCTCACATGACGTAAGCATTTTCTGGCGCATAATGTGACGTTTGAGAACCTAAAACCCCGTTTCTCCCAGTTGACACGGCAACACATAACCGGCGTTTTCAGAAATCTCCACTTTGGCCGGAGTTTTTAAAAATAATCGTTTTCTGGGATAAAAACGGCGTTTTCGTGTAAATGACAGGCCAAAACGCAGGGAAATATCTGCGTTTTCCCATCGTGTAAACGGGGCCTCAGGCTCTTGGGAGAAGAAACCTCTCCCAGTCCCAGTCCCAGTCCCAGTCCCAGTCCCAGTCCCAGTCCCAGTCCCAGTCCCAGTCCCAGTCCCAGTCTCTCTCTCTCTCCCCGGCTCTGCTTAAATACTGGATCCTCTTGCCATTGATGAGGAACAGCTGGTAGGTCCCATCACCTAGATTAGGACAGGGAGGAGCACAAGAAATTGGACAAAAAAACAAACAAAACAAAAACCTTTTAATATATGTCCAAATAGAAACTGTTATTTAAAATGGTAATAATATATCACAATACTGTAGTTTATAGCCTAGGCTACTATATTTTAATCAAATAAATGCAGGTTGGGGGAGCAGCGCAAGAGACTTATTTCAAAAACATTAAAAAAATCCACCTGACACACACACACAAGTTTCAAGTTTTGAATAATACAACAACAAACAGTAATATTGTAAAGTATAATAACAATTGAATTTATAATTATATAGGATTATGTAATGGTTCACAAAATTCACGGTTCAATCACTGTCTGTTGTTGCATTGAGACTCTGGTAGGGCTTTATTTTGAAATTCTCGTCAGCAAAATAGAGGGAAAACAAACAATATTGACAATATTGTTTATAAAATGTTACTCACCATGTTAATTTATGGTGAATCTGACTGTTCCGTTGCGTTCGCACCACATACTTGATAATCGTGCTGTAAACATTACCTACGCCAATAGCAGGCGCTTAAATTCGTGACGTGCGCCAATGGCAGCTGCAAAGGAGAAGCAATATGGGAAATACCGACTGTTTTAAGGAATAAACGCAGAATTTTTGGTTCTTGTCGTGTTTAACACAATCTACACTCGATCGCGCGAGGATATCCATCGTGAAAAATCGCAGCTTGAATTTTTTTTTTAGTTACCATCGAAGTGAAAGACAGGTCCTCTCTGTGGTATAAATACAACGTACAACAGAACTACAACTCCCAGCAGGCCGTTGGGTCCATTGGCTGCGCGCGCACACACACTCAATAAATCAATGAATGACACTTACACATTAGAAAACACAAATGCATACGTCCTGGGACGGTAACACCAGTCAAATTAAATCATTAAAGGAAAATACATCTTTGCAGTGCATACACAGAAGTGCCAATAATATATTTTCACTGCATTTACAATTGCATAAATAAAGCTATGAGATCGTTACAATTAGAAATCAGAAAAAAAAAAAAAAATTTAAAAGTTTTTTTTTAATTTTTTTTTTTTTTTTTAATTTATGTCCAAATAGAAACTGTTATTTAAAATGGTAATAATACATCACAATACTGTAGTTTATAGCCTAGGCTACTATATTTTAATCAAATAAATGCAGGCTGGGGGAGCAGCGCAAGAGACTTATTTCAAAAACATTAAAAAAATCCACCTGACACACACACAAGTTTCAAGTTTTGAAAAATACAACAACAAACAGTACTTTTGAACGGTACAGTTGGTTTCATTACAACATTTACACTACATTTATTCATTTAACATAACCTTTATTGACTTAGAAAATGAAGAAAATGACAGGCTAATTAATATGTTATATGAATTTGTGTTTCAATATGTGGCATCGTCAGGTTTTCATACCTCAAATTAAAACCCAGTGATGTCTAATGGTAACGAAATAAAAACGAAACTAAGATTATGCCCTGTATCATGAAGAAAACATAGGTTTATTTTGTGTTACATGACACCTATTGGTGTTGCCTATATGAACAGTGCTAATTCAGGTTAAGAATACACTGTGACAGAGGCAAAACAATTTATTAAAATAATAATAACAACAATAACAATAATGATTATGACGACGCATGCAAAACAGAGAGAAAAGATATATAATTGACCTACAACAATCAACACAAATAAACAACAGAACTCTTACCTTAGTAACAAAAAACAGGAGAAAATGAGAAAAGAAAAATGGCACCCACTCCCTACTGCTCCAACACTCAACAATGCGCAAGCAATTCAAAGCTGCACACTACAGCCACAAGACATTTAAGTTGACCTTGGTTTAAGCTTAACACATCAAAGCTGCCACTACAGCCGTAACAACACATTTAAGCGTAACAACACACTTAAGCTTAACATACACCAACAAGAGCAACACTCCAAGTCTGGAAACACAACAGTCTCAGGCCACATTTACACATAGCCGGGTATTTAGAGAAACGAATATTTCTCCCCCTCCGTTTTCAAAAATAACATCGTGCACACAATATCGTTTTCAAAAACAGTTGCCGTTTACATCAACCCGCATAAATACAAAGGGGCGGCAGTGTAAGGAGAAGGATAAAGCCATGCAAGCCAATCAGAATCCTCAAAATCGACAACGACGAATAGCACGAGCGACTTCCTGTTCCTTTCAAAACAATAGACATGGCGCGAGGTTCGTTCGTGTGGACAGACAGCGAAGCAAATGCAAACAGGCCAAAAGCGTTTTCACAAAAGTAAAAATGAGTACCACTTTAACAGCATCCATGATCAAATAGTAGCCAAACAAACTCATAGACAGTATGGAACAAACTCTAAACATAGGGCGCTCACATGACGTAAGCATTTTCTGGCGCATAATGTGACGTTTGAGAACCTAAAACCCCGTTTCTCCCAGTTGACACGGCAACACATAACCGGCGTTTTCAGAAATCTCCACTTTGGCCGGAGTTTTTAAAAATAATCGTTTTCTGGGATAAAAACGGCGTTTTCGTGTAAATGACAGGCCAAAACGCAGGGAAATATCTGCGTTTTCCCATCGTGTAAACGGGGCCTCAGGCTCTTGGGAGAAGAAACCTCTCCCAGTCCCAGTCCCAGTCCCAGTCCCAGTCCCAGTCCCAGTCCCAGTCCCAGTCCCAGTCCCAGTCTCTCTCCCCGGCTCTGCTTAAATACTGGATCCTCTTGCCATTGATGAGGAACAGCTGGTAGGTCCCATCACCTAGATTAGGACAGGGAGGAGCACAAGAAATTGGACAAAAAAACAAACAAAACAAAAACCTTTTAATATATGTCCAAATAGAAACTGTTATTTAAAATGGTAATAATATATCACAATACTGTAGTTTATAGCCTAGGCTACTATATTTTAATCAAATAAATGCAGGTTGGGGGAGCAGCGCAAGAGACTTATTTCAAAAACATTAAAAAAATCCACCTGACACACACACACAAGTTTCAAGTTTTGAATAATACAACAACAAACAGTAATATTGTAAAGTATAATAACAATTGAATTTATAATTATATAGGATTATGTAATGGTTCACAAAATTCACGGTTCAATCACTGTCTGTTGTTGCATTGAGACTCTGGTAGGGCTTTATTTTGAAATTCTCGTCAGCAAAATAGAGGGAAAACAAACAATATTGACAATATTGTTTATAAAATGTTACTCACCATGTTAATTTATGGTGAATCTGACTGTTCCGTTGCGTTCGCACCACATACTTGATAATCGTGCTGTAAACATTACCTACGCCAATAGCAGGCGCTTAAATTCGTGACGTGCGCCAATGGCAGCTGCAAAGGAGAAGCAATATGGGAAATACCGACTGTTTTAAGGAATAAACGCAGAATTTTTGGTTCTTGTCGTGTTTAACACAATCTACACTCGATCGCGCGAGGATATCCATCGTGAAAAATCGCAGCTTGAATTTTTTTTTTAGTTACCATCGAAGTGAAAGACAGGTCCTCTCTGTGGTATAAATACAACGTACAACAGAACTACAACTCCCAGCAGGCCGTTGGGTCCATTGGCTGCGCGCGCACACACACTCAATAAATCAATGAATGACACTTACACATTAGAAAACACAAATGCATACGTCCTGGGACGGTAACACCAGTCAAATTAAATCATTAAAGGAAAATACATCTTTGCAGTGCATACACAGAAGTGCCAATAATATATTTTCACTGCATTTACAATTGCATAAATAAAGCTATGAGATCGTTACAATTAGAAATCAGAAAAAAAAAAAAAAATGTAAAAGTTTTTTTTTAATTTTTTTTTTTTTTTTTTATTTATGTCCAAATAGAAACTGTTATTTAAAATGGTAATAATACATCACAATACTGTAGTTTATAGCCTAGGCTACTATATTTTAATCAAATAAATGCAGGCTGGGGGAGCAGCGCAAGAGACTTATTTCAAAAACATTAAAAAAATCCACCTGACACACACACAAGTTTCAAGTTTTGAAAAATACAACAACAAACAGTACTTTTGAACGGTACAGTTGGTTTCATTACAACATTTACACTACATTTATTCATTTAACATAACCTTTATTGACTTAGAAAATGAAGAAAATGACAGGCTAATTAATATGTTATATGAATTTGTGTTTCAATATGTGGCATCGTCAGGTTTTCATACCTCAAATTAAAACCCAGTGATGTCTAATGGTAACGAAATAAAAACGAAACTAAGATTATGCCCTGTATCATGAAGAAAACATAGGTTTATTTTGTGTTACATGACACCTATTGGTGTTGCCTATATGAACAGTGCTAATTCAGGTTAAGAATACACTGTGACAGAGGCAAAACAATTTATTAAAATAATAATAACAACAATAACAATAATGATTATGACGACGCATGCAAAACAGAGAGAAAAGATATATAATTGACCTACAACAATCAACACAAATAAACAACAGAACTCTTACCTTAGTAACAAAAAACAGGAGAAAATGAGAAAAGAAAAATGGCACCCACTCCCTACTGCTCCAACACTCAACAATGCGCAAGCAATTCAAAGCTGCACACTACAGCCACAAGACATTTAAGTTGACCTTGGTTTAAGCTTAACACATCAAAGCTGCCACTACAGCCGTAACAACACATTTAAGCGTAACAACACACTTAAGCTTAACATACACCAACAAGAGCAACACTCCAAGTCTGGAAACACAACAGTCTCAGGCCACATTTACACATAGCCGGGTATTTAGAGAAACGAATATTTCTCCCCCTCCGTTTTCAAAAATAACATCGTGCACACAATATCGTTTTCAAAAACAGTTGCCGTTTACATCAACCCGCATAAATACAAAGGGGCGGCAGTGTAAGGAGAAGGATAAAGCCATGCAAGCCAATCAGAATCCTCAAAATCGACAACGACGAATAGCACGAGCGACTTCCTGTTCCTTTCAAAACAATAGACATGGCGCGAGGTTCGTTCGTGTGGACAGACAGCGAAGCAAATGCAAACAGGCCAAAAGCGTTTTCACAAAAGTAAAAATGAGTACCACTTTAACAGCATCCATGATCAAATAGTAGCCAAACAAACTCATAGACAGTATGGAACAAACTCTAAACATAGGGCGCTCACATGACGTAAGCATTTTCTGGCGCATAATGTGACGTTTGAGAACCTAAAACCCCGTTTCTCCCAGTTGACACGGCAACACATAACCGGCGTTTTCAGAAATCTCCACTTTGGCCGGAGTTTTTAAAAATAATCGTTTTCTGGGATAAAAACGGCGTTTTCGTGTAAATGACAGGCCAAAACGCAGGGAAATATCTGCGTTTTCCCATCGTGTAAACGGGGCCTCAGGCTCTTGGGAGAAGAAACCTCTCCCAGTCCCAGTCCCAGTCCCAGTCCCAGTCCCAGTCCCAGTCCCAGTCCCAGTCCCAGTCCCAGTCCCAGTCCCAGTCCCAGTCCCAGTCCCAGTCCCAGTCCCAGTCTCTCTCCCCGGCTCTGCTTAAATACTGGATCCTCTTGCCATTGATGAGGAACAGCTGGTAGGTCCCATCACCTAGATTAGGACAGGGAGGAGCACAAGAAATTGGACAAAAAAACAAACAAAACAAAAACCTTTTAATATATGTCCAAATAGAAACTGTTATTTAAAATGGTAATAATATATCACAATACTGTAGTTTATAGCCTAGGCTACTATATTTTAATCAAATAAATGCAGGTTGGGGGAGCAGCGCAAGAGACTTATTTCAAAAACATTAAAAAAATCCACCTGACACACACACACAAGTTTCAAGTTTTGAATAATACAACAACAAACAGTAATATTGTAAAGTATAATAACAATTGAATTTATAATTATATAGGATTATGTAATGGTTCACAAAATTCACGGTTCAATCACTGTCTGTTGTTGCATTGAGACTCTGGTAGGGCTTTATTTTGAAATTCTCGTCAGCAAAATAGAGGGAAAACAAACAATATTGACAATATTGTTTATAAAATGTTACTCACCATGTTAATTTATGGTGAATCTGACTGTTCCGTTGCGTTCGCACCACATACTTGATAATCGTGCTGTAAACATTACCTACGCCAATAGCAGGCGCTTAAATTCGTGACGTGCGCCAATGGCAGCTGCAAAGGAGAAGCAATATGGGAAATACCGACTGTTTTAAGGAATAAACGCAGAATTTTTGGTTCTTGTCGTGTTTAACACAATCTACACTCGATCGCGCGAGGATATCCATCGTGAAAAATCGCAGCTTGAATTTTTTTTTTAGTTACCATCGAAGTGAAAGACAGGTCCTCTCTGTGGTATAAATACAACGTACAACAGAACTACAACTCCCAGCAGGCCGTTGGGTCCATTGGCTGCGCGCGCACACACACTCAATAAATCAATGAATGACACTTACACATTAGAAAACACAAATGCATACGTCCTGGGACGGTAACACCAGTCAAATTAAATCATTAAAGGAAAATACATCTTTGCAGTGCATACACAGAAGTGCCAATAATATATTTTCACTGCATTTACAATTGCATAAATAAAGCTATGAGATCGTTACAATTAGAAATCAGAAAAAAAAAAAAAAATTTAAAAGTTTTTTTTTAATTTTTTTTTTTTTTTTTAATTTATGTCCAAATAGAAACTGTTATTTAAAATGGTAATAATACATCACAATACTGTAGTTTATAGCCTAGGCTACTATATTTTAATCAAATAAATGCAGGCTGGGGGAGCAGCGCAAGAGACTTATTTCAAAAACATTAAAAAAATCCACCTGACACACACACAAGTTTCAAGTTTTGAAAAATACAACAACAAACAGTACTTTTGAACGGTACAGTTGGTTTCATTACAACATTTACACTACATTTATTCATTTAACATAACCTTTATTGACTTAGAAAATGAAGAAAATGACAGGCTAATTAATATGTTATATGAATTTGTGTTTCAATATGTGGCATCGTCAGGTTTTCATACCTCAAATTAAAACCCAGTGATGTCTAATGGTAACGAAATAAAAACGAAACTAAGATTATGCCCTGTATCATGAAGAAAACATAGGTTTATTTTGTGTTACATGACACCTATTGGTGTAGCCTATATGAACAGTGCTAATTCAGGTTAAGAATACACTGTGACAGAGGCAAAACAATTTATTAAAATAATAATAACAACAATAACAATAATGATTATGACGACGCATGCAAAACAGAGAGAAAAGATATATAATTGACCTACAACAATCAACACAAATAAACAACAGAACTCTTACCTTAGTAACAAAAAACAGGAGAAAATGAGAAAAGAAAAATGGCACCCACTCCCTACTGCTCCAACACTCAACAATGCGCAAGCAATTCAAAGCTGCACACTACAGCCACAAGACATTTAAGTTGACCTTGGTTTAAGCTTAACACATCAAAGCTGCCACTACAGCCGTAACAACACATTTAAGCGTAACAACACACTTAAGCTTAACATACACCAACAAGAGCAACACTCCAAGTCTGGAAACACAACAGTCTCAGGCCACATTTACACATAGCCGGGTATTTAGAGAAACGAATATTTCTCCCCCTCCGTTTTCAAAAATAACATCGTGCACACAATATCGTTTTCAAAAACAGTTGCCGTTTACATCAACCCGCATAAATACAAAGGGGCGGCAGTGTAAGGAGAAGGATAAAGCCATGCAAGCCAATCAGAATCCTCAAAATCGACAACGACGAATAGCACGAGCGACTTCCTGTTCCTTTCAAAACAATAGACATGGCGCGAGGTTCGTTCGTGTGGACAGACAGCGAAGCAAATGCAAACAGGCCAAAAGCGTTTTCACAAAAGTAAAAATGAGTACCACTTTAACAGCATCCATGATCAAATAGTAGCCAAACAAACTCATAGACAGTATGGAACAAACTCTAAACATAGGGCGCTCACATGACGTAAGCATTTTCTGGCGCATAATGTGACGTTTGAGAACCTAAAACCCCGTTTCTCCCAGTTGACACGGCAACACATAACCGGCGTTTTCAGAAATCTCCACTTTGGCCGGAGTTTTTAAAAATAATCGTTTTCTGGGATAAAAACGGCGTTTTCGTGTAAATGACAGGCCAAAACGCAGGGAAATATCTGCGTTTTCCCATCGTGTAAACGGGGCCTCAGGCTCTTGGGAGAAGAAACCTCTCCCAGTCCCAGTCCCAGTCCCAGTCCCAGTCCCAGTCCCAGTCCCAGTCCCAGTCCCAGTCCCAGTCCCAGTCTCTCTCTCTCTCCCCGGCTCTGCTTAAATACTGGATCCTCTTGCCATTGATGAGGAACAGCTGGTAGGTCCCATCACCTAGATTAGGACAGGGAGGAGCACAAGAAATTGGACAAAAAAACAAACAAAACAAAAACCTTTTAATATATGTCCAAATAGAAACTGTTATTTAAAATGGTAATAATATATCACAATACTGTAGTTTATAGCCTAGGCTACTATATTTTAATCAAATAAATGCAGGTTGGGGGAGCAGCGCAAGAGACTTATTTCAAAAACATTTAAAAAATCCACCTGACACACACACACAAGTTTCAAGTTTTGAATAATACAACAACAAACAGTAATATTGTAAAGTATAATAACAATTGAATTTATAATTATATAGGATTATGTAATGGTTCACAAAATTCACGGTTCAATCACTGTCTGTTGTTGCATTGAGACTCTGGTAGGGCTTTATTTTGAAATTCTCGTCAGCAAAATAGAGGGAAAACAAACAATATTGACAATATTGTTTATAAAATGTTACTCACCATGTTAATTTATGGTGAATCTGACTGTTCCGTTGCGTTCGCACCACATACTTGATAATCGTGCTGTAAACATTACCTACGCCAATAGCAGGCGCTTAAATTCGTGACGTGCGCCAATGGCAGCTGCAAAGGAGAAGCAATATGGGAAATACCGACTGTTTTAAGGAATAAACGCAGAATTTTTGGTTCTTGTCGTGTTTAACACAATCTACACTCGATCGCGCGAGGATATCCATCGTGAAAAATCGCAGCTTGAATTTTTTTTTTAGTTACCATCGAAGTGAAAGACAGGTCCTCTCTGTGGTATAAATACAACGTACAACAGAACTACAACTCCCAGCAGGCCGTTGGGTCCATTGGCTGCGCGCGCACACACACTCAATAAATCAATGAATGACACTTACACATTAGAAAACACAAATGCATACGTCCTGGGACGGTAACACCAGTCAAATTAAATCATTAAAGGAAAATACATCTTTGCAGTGCATACACAGAAGTGCCAATAATATATTTTCACTGCATTTACAATTGCATAAATAAAGCTATGAGATCGTTACAATTAGAAATCAGAAAAAAAAAAAAACATTTAAAAGTTTTTTTTTTTTTTTTTTTTTTTTTTTTAATTTATGTCCAAATAGAAACTGTTATTTAAAATGGTAATAATATATCACAATACTGTAGTTTATAGCCTAGGCTACTATATTTTAATCAAATAAATGCAGGCTGGGGGAGCAGCGCAAGAGACTTATTTCAAAAACATTAAAAAAATCCACCTGACACACACACAAGTTTCAAGTTTTGAAAAATACAACAACAAACAGTACTTTTGAACGGTACAGTTGGTTTCATTACAACATTTACACTACATTTATTCATTTAACATAACCTTTATTGACTTAGAAAATGAAGAAAATGACAGGCTAATTAATATGTTATATGAATTTGTGTTTCAATATGTGGCATCGTCAGGTTTTCATACCTCAAATTAAAACCCAGTGATGTCTAATGGTAACGAAATAAAAACGAAACTAAGATTATGCCCTGTATCATGAAGAAAACATAGGTTTATTTTGTGTTACATGACACCTATTGGTGTAGCCTATATGAACAGTGCTAATTCAGGTTAAGAATACACTGTGACAGAGGCAAAACAATTTATTAAAATAATAATAACAACAATAACAATAATGATTATGACGACGCATGCAAAACAGAGAGAAAAGATATATAATTGACCTACAACAATCAACACAAATAAACAACAGAACTCTTACCTTAGTAACAAAAAACAGGAGAAAATGAGAAAAGAAAAATGGCACCCACTCCCTACTGCTCCAACACTCAACAATGCGCAAGCAATTCAAAGCTGCACACTACAGCCACAAGACATTTAAGTTGACCTTGGTTTAAGCTTAACACATCAAAGCTGCCACTACAGCCGTAACAACACATTTAAGCGTAACAACACACTTAAGCTTAACATACACCAACAAGAGCAACACTCCAAGTCTGGAAACACAACAGTCTCAGGCCACATTTACACATAGCCGGGTATTTAGAGAAACGAATATTTCTCCCCCTCCGTTTTCAAAAATAACATCGTGCACACAATATCGTTTTCAAAAACAGTTGCCGTTTACATCAACCCGCATAAATACAAAGGGGCGGCAGTGTAAGGAGAAGGATAAAGCCATGCAAGCCAATCAGAATCCTCAAAATCGACAACGACGAATAGCACGAGCGACTTCCTGTTCCTTTCAAAACAATAGACATGGCGCGAGGTTCGTTCGTGTGGACAGACAGCGAAGCAAATGCAAACAGGCCAAAAGCGTTTTCACAAAAGTAAAAATGAGTACCACTTTAACAGCATCCATGATCAAATAGTAGCCAAACAAACTCATAGACAGTATGGAACAAACTCTAAACATAGGGCGCTCACATGACGTAAGCATTTTCTGGCGCATAATGTGACGTTTGAGAACCTAAAACCCCGTTTCTCCCAGTTGACACGGCAACACATAACCGGCGTTTTCAGAAATCTCCACTTTGGCCGGAGTTTTTAAAAATAATCGTTTTCTGGGATAAAAACGGCGTTTTCGTGTAAATGACAGGCCAAAACGCAGGGAAATATCTGCGTTTTCCCATCGTGTAAACGGGGCCTCAGGCTCTTGGGAGAAGAAACCTCTCCCAGTCCCAGTCCCAGTCCCAGTCCCAGTCCCAGTCCCAGTCCCAGTCCCAGTCCCAGTCCCAGTCCCAGTCCCAGTCCCAGTCTCTCTCCCCGGCTCTGCTTAAATACTGGATCCTCTTGCCATTGATGAGGAACAGCTGGTAGGTCCCATCACCTAGATTAGGACAGGGAGGAGCACAAGAAATTGGACAAAAAAACAAACAAAACAAAAACCTTTTAATATATGTCCAAATAGAAACTGTTATTTAAAATGGTAATAATATATCACAATACTGTAGTTTATAGCCTAGGCTACTATATTTTAATCAAATAAATGCAGGTTGGGGGAGCAGCGCAAGAGACTTATTTCAAAAACATTAAAAAAATCCACCTGACACACACACACAAGTTTCAAGTTTTGAATAATACAACAACAAACAGTAATATTGTAAAGTATAATAACAATTGAATTTATAATTATATAGGATTATGTAATGGTTCACAAAATTCACGGTTCAATCACTGTCTGTTGTTGCATTGAGACTCTGGTAGGGCTTTATTTTGAAATTCTCGTCAGCAAAATAGAGGGAAAACAAACAATATTGACAATATTGTTTATAAAATGTTACTCACCATGTTAATTTATGGTGAATCTGACTGTTCCGTTGCGTTCGCACCACATACTTGATAATCGTGCTGTAAACATTACCTACGCCAATAGCAGGCGCTTAAATTCGTGACGTGCGCCAATGGCAGCTGCAAAGGAGAAGCAATATGGGAAATACCGACTGTTTTAAGGAATAAACGCAGAATTTTTGGTTCTTGTCGTGTTTAACACAATCTACACTCGATCGCGCGAGGATATCCATCGTGAAAAATCGCAGCTTGAATTTTTTTTTTAGTTACCATCGAAGTGAAAGACAGGTCCTCTCTGTGGTATAAATACAACGTACAACAGAACTACAACTCCCAGCAGGCCGTTGGGTCCATTGGCTGCGCGCGCACACACACTCAATAAATCAATGAATGACACTTACACATTAGAAAACACAAATGCATACGTCCTGGGACGGTAACACCAGTCAAATTAAATCATTAAAGGAAAATACATCTTTGCAGTGCATACACAGAAGTGCCAATAATATATTTTCACTGCATTTACAATTGCATAAATAAAGCTATGAGATCGTTACAATTAGAAATCAGAAAAAAAAAAAAACATTTAAAAGTTTTTTTTATTTATTTTTTTATTTTTTTAATTTATGTCCAAATAGAAACTGTTATTTAAAATGGTAATAATATATCACAATACTGTAGTTTATAGCCTAGGCTACTATATTTTAATCAAATAAATGCAGGCTGGGGGAGCAGCGCAAGAGACTTATTTCAAAAACATTAAAAAAATCCACCTGACACACACACAAGTTTCAAGTTTTGAAAAATACAACAACAAACAGTACTTTTGAACGGTACAGTTGGTTTCATTACAACATTTACACTACATTTATTCATTTAACATAACCTTTATTGACTTAGAAAATGAAGAAAATGACAGGCTAATTAATATGTTATATGAATTTGTGTTTCAATATGTGGCATCGTCAGGTTTTCATACCTCAAATTAAAACCCAGTGATGTCTAATGGTAACGAAATAAAAACGAAACTAAGATTATGCCCTGTATCATGAAGAAAACATAGGTTTATTTTGTGTTACATGACACCTATTGGTGTTGCCTATATGAACAGTGCTAATTCAGGTTAAGAATACACTGTGACAGAGGCAAAACAATTTATTAAAATAATAATAACAACAATAACAATAATGATTATGACGACGCATGCAAAACAGAGAGAAAAGATATATAATTGACCTACAACAATCAACACAAATAAACAACAGAACTCTTACCTTAGTAACAAAAAACAGGAGAAAATGAGAAAAGAAAAATGGCACCCACTCCCTACTGCTCCAACACTCAACAATGCGCAAGCAATTCAAAGCTGCACACTACAGCCACAAGACATTTAAGTTGACCTTGGTTTAAGCTTAACACATCAAAGCTGCCACTACAGCCGTAACAACACATTTAAGCGTAACAACACACTTAAGCTTAACATACACCAACAAGAGCAACACTCCAAGTCTGGAAACACAACAGTCTCAGGCCACATTTACACATAGCCGGGTATTTAGAGAAACGAATATTTCTCCCCCTCCGTTTTCAAAAATAACATCGTGCACACAATATCGTTTTCAAAAACAGTTGCCGTTTACATCAACCCGCATAAATACAAAGGGGCGGCAGTGTAAGGAGAAGGATAAAGCCATGCAAGCCAATCAGAATCCTCAAAATCGACAACGACGAATAGCACGAGCGACTTCCTGTTCCTTTCAAAACAATAGACATGGCGCGAGGTTCGTTCGTGTGGACAGACAGCGAAGCAAATGCAAACAGGCCAAAAGCGTTTTCACAAAAGTAAAAATGAGTACCACTTTAACAGCATCCATGATCAAATAGTAGCCAAACAAACTCATAGACAGTATGGAACAAACTCTAAACATAGGGCGCTCACATGACGTAAGCATTTTCTGGCGCATAATGTGACGTTTGAGAACCTAAAACCCCGTTTCTCCCAGTTGACACGGCAACACATAACCGGCGTTTTCAGAAATCTCCACTTTGGCCGGAGTTTTTAAAAATAATCGTTTTCTGGGATAAAAACGGCGTTTTCGTGTAAATGACAGGCCAAAACGCAGGGAAATATCTGCGTTTTCCCATCGTGTAAACGGGGCCTCAGGCTCTTGGGAGAAGAAACCTCTCCCAGTCCCAGTCCCAGTCCCAGTCCCAGTCCCAGTCCCAGTCCCAGTCCCAGTCCCAGTCCCAGTCCCAGTCCCAGTCCCAGTCCCAGTCTCTCTCCCCGGCTCTGCTTAAATACTGGATCCTCTTGCCATTGATGAGGAACAGCTGGTAGGTCCCATCACCTAGATTAGGACAGGGAGGAGCACAAGAAATTGGACAAAAAAACAAACAAAACAAAAACCTTTTAATATATGTCCAAATAGAAACTGTTATTTAAAATGGTAATAATATATCACAATACTGTAGTTTATAGCCTAGGCTACTATATTTTAATCAAATAAATGCAGGTTGGGGGAGCAGCGCAAGAGACTTATTTCAAAAACATTAAAAAAATCCACCTGACACACACACACAAGTTTCAAGTTTTGAATAATACAACAACAAACAGTAATATTGTAAAGTATAATAACAATTGAATTTATAATTATATAGGATTATGTAATGGTTCACAAAATTCACGGTTCAATCACTGTCTGTTGTTGCATTGAGACTCTGGTAGGGCTTTATTTTGAAATTCTCGTCAGCAAAATAGAGGGAAAACAAACAATATTGACAATATTGTTTATAAAATGTTACTCACCATGTTAATTTATGGTGAATCTGACTGTTCCGTTGCGTTCGCACCACATACTTGATAATCGTGCTGTAAACATTACCTACGCCAATAGCAGGCGCTTAAATTCGTGACGTGCGCCAATGGCAGCTGCAAAGGAGAAGCAATATGGGAAATACCGACTGTTTTAAGGAATAAACGCAGAATTTTTGGTTCTTGTCGTGTTTAACACAATCTACACTCGATCGCGCGAGGATATCCATCGTGAAAAATCGCAGCTTGAATTTTTTTTTTAGTTACCATCGAAGTGAAAGACAGGTCCTCTCTGTGGTATAAATACAACGTACAACAGAACTACAACTCCCAGCAGGCCGTTGGGTCCATTGGCTGCGCGCGCACACACACTCAATAAATCAATGAATGACACTTACACATTAGAAAACACAAATGCATACGTCCTGGGACGGTAACACCAGTCAAATTAAATCATTAAAGGAAAATACATCTTTGCAGTGCATACACAGAAGTGCCAATAATATATTTTCACTGCATTTACAATTGCATAAATAAAGCTATGAGATCGTTACAATTAGAAATCAGAAAAAAAAAAAAAAATGTAAAAGTTTTTTTTTAATTTTTTTTTTTTTTTTTAATTTATGTCCAAATAGAAACTGTTATTTAAAATGGTAATAATACATCACAATACTGTAGTTTATAGCCTAGGCTACTATATTTTAATCAAATAAATGCAGGCTGGGGGAGCAGCGCAAGAGACTTATTTCAAAAACATTAAAAAAATCCACCTGACACACACACAAGTTTCAAGTTTTGAAAAATACAACAACAAACAGTACTTTTGAACGGTACAGTTGGTTTCATTACAACATTTACACTACATTTATTCATTTAACATAACCTTTATTGACTTAGAAAATGAAGAAAATGACAGGCTAATTAATATGTTATATGAATTTGTGTTTCAATATGTGGCATCGTCAGGTTTTCATACCTCAAATTAAAACCCAGTGATGTCTAATGGTAACGAAATAAAAACGAAACTAAGATTATGCCCTGTATCATGAAGAAAACATAGGTTTATTTTGTGTTACATGACACCTATTGGTGTTGCCTATATGAACAGTGCTAATTCAGGTTAAGAATACACTGTGACAGAGGCAAAACAATTTATTAAAATAATAATAACAACAATAACAATAATGATTATGACGACGCATGCAAAACAGAGAGAAAAGATATATAATTGACCTACAACAATCAACACAAATAAACAACAGAACTCTTACCTTAGTAACAAAAAACAGGAGAAAATGAGAAAAGAAAAATGGCACCCACTCCCTACTGCTCCAACACTCAACAATGCGCAAGCAATTCAAAGCTGCACACTACAGCCACAAGACATTTAAGTTGACCTTGGTTTAAGCTTAACACATCAAAGCTGCCACTACAGCCGTAACAACACATTTAAGCGTAACAACACACTTAAGCTTAACATACACCAACAAGAGCAACACTCCAAGTCTGGAAACACAACAGTCTCAGGCCACATTTACACATAGCCGGGTATTTAGAGAAACGAATATTTCTCCCCCTCCGTTTTCAAAAATAACATCGTGCACACAATATCGTTTTCAAAAACAGTTGCCGTTTACATCAACCCGCATAAATACAAAGGGGCGGCAGTGTAAGGAGAAGGATAAAGCCATGCAAGCCAATCAGAATCCTCAAAATCGACAACGACGAATAGCACGAGCGACTTCCTGTTCCTTTCAAAACAATAGACATGGCGCGAGGTTCGTTCGTGTGGACAGACAGCGAAGCAAATGCAAACAGGCCAAAAGCGTTTTCACAAAAGTAAAAATGAGTACCACTTTAACAGCATCCATGATCAAATAGTAGCCAAACAAACTCATAGACAGTATGGAACAAACTCTAAACATAGGGCGCTCACATGACGTAAGCATTTTCTGGCGCATAATGTGACGTTTGAGAACCTAAAACCCCGTTTCTCCCAGTTGACACGGCAACACATAACCGGCGTTTTCAGAAATCTCCACTTTGGCCGGAGTTTTTAAAAATAATCGTTTTCTGGGATAAAAACGGCGTTTTCGTGTAAATGACAGGCCAAAACGCAGGGAAATATCTGCGTTTTCCCATCGTGTAAACGGGGCCTCAGGCTCTTGGGAGAAGAAACCTCTCCCAGTCCCAGTCCCAGTCCCAGTCCCAGTCCCAGTCCCAGTCCCAGTCCCAGTCCCAGTCCCAGTCCCAGTCCCAGTCCCAGTCCCAGTCTCTCTCCCCGGCTCTGCTTAAATACTGGATCCTCTTGCCATTGATGAGGAACAGCTGGTAGGTCCCATCACCTAGATTAGGACAGGGAGGAGCACAAGAAATTGGACAAAAAAACAAACAAAACAAAAACCTTTTAATATATGTCCAAATAGAAACTGTTATTTAAAATGGTAATAATATATCACAATACTGTAGTTTATAGCCTAGGCTACTATATTTTAATCAAATAAATGCAGGTTGGGGGAGCAGCGCAAGAGACTTATTTCAAAAACATTAAAAAAATCCACCTGACACACACACACAAGTTTCAAGTTTTGAATAATACAACAACAAACAGTAATATTGTAAAGTATAATAACAATTGAATTTATAATTATATAGGATTATGTAATGGTTCACAAAATTCACGGTTCAATCACTGTCTGTTGTTGCATTGAGACTCTGGTAGGGCTTTATTTTGAAATTCTCGTCAGCAAAATAGAGGGAAAACAAACAATATTGACAATATTGTTTATAAAATGTTACTCACCATGTTAATTTATGGTGAATCTGACTGTTCCGTTGCGTTCGCACCACATACTTGATAATCGTGCTGTAAACATTACCTACGCCAATAGCAGGCGCTTAAATTCGTGACGTGCGCCAATGGCAGCTGCAAAGGAGAAGCAATATGGGAAATACCGACTGTTTTAAGGAATAAACGCAGAATTTTTGGTTCTTGTCGTGTTTAACACAATCTACACTCGATCGCGCGAGGATATCCATCGTGAAAAATCGCAGCTTGAATTTTTTTTTTAGTTACCATCGAAGTGAAAGACAGGTCCTCTCTGTGGTATAAATACAACGTACAACAGAACTACAACTCCCAGCAGGCCGTTGGGTCCATTGGCTGCGCGCGCACACACACTCAATAAATCAATGAATGACACTTACACATTAGAAAACACAAATGCATACGTCCTGGGACGGTAACACCAGTCAAATTAAATCATTAAAGGAAAATACATCTTTGCAGTGCATACACAGAAGTGCCAATAATATATTTTCACTGCATTTACAATTGCATAAATAAAGCTATGAGATCGTTACAATTAGAAATCAGAAAAAAAAAAAAACATTTAAAAGTTTTTTTTATTTATTTTTTTTTTTTTTTAATTTATGTCCAAATAGAAACTGTTATTTAAAATGGTAATAATATATCACAATACTGTAGTTTATAGCCTAGGCTACTATATTTTAATCAAATAAATGCAGGCTGGGGGAGCAGCGCAAGAGACTTATTTCAAAAACATTAAAAAAATCCACCTGACACACACACAAGTTTCAAGTTTTGAAAAATACAACAACAAACAGTACTTTTGAACGGTACAGTTGGTTTCATTACAACATTTACACTACATTTATTCATTTAACATAACCTTTATTGACTTAGAAAATGAAGAAAATGACAGGCTAATTAATATGTTATATGAATTTGTGTTTCAATATGTGGCATCGTCAGGTTTTCATACCTCAAATTAAAACCCAGTGATGTCTAATGGTAACGAAATAAAAACGAAACTAAGATTATGCCCTGTATCATGAAGAAAACATAGGTTTATTTTGTGTTACATGACACCTATTGGTGTTGCCTATATGAACAGTGCTAATTCAGGTTAAGAATACACTGTGACAGAGGCAAAACAATTTATTAAAATAATAATAACAACAATAACAATAATGATTATGACGACGCATGCAAAACAGAGAGAAAAGATATATAATTGACCTACAACAATCAACACAAATAAACAACAGAACTCTTACCTTAGTAACAAAAAACAGGAGAAAATGAGAAAAGAAAAATGGCACCCACTCCCTACTGCTCCAACACTCAACAATGCGCAAGCAATTCAAAGCTGCACACTACAGCCACAAGACATTTAAGTTGACCTTGGTTTAAGCTTAACACATCAAAGCTGCCACTACAGCCGTAACAACACATTTAAGCGTAACAACACACTTAAGCTTAACATACACCAACAAGAGCAACACTCCAAGTCTGGAAACACAACAGTCTCAGGCCACATTTACACATAGCCGGGTATTTAGAGAAACGAATATTTCTCCCCCTCCGTTTTCAAAAATAACATCGTGCACACAATATCGTTTTCAAAAACAGTTGCCGTTTACATCAACCCGCATAAATACAAAGGGGCGGCAGTGTAAGGAGAAGGATAAAGCCATGCAAGCCAATCAGAATCCTCAAAATCGACAACGACGAATAGCACGAGCGACTTCCTGTTCCTTTCAAAACAATAGACATGGCGCGAGGTTCGTTCGTGTGGACAGACAGCGAAGCAAATGCAAACAGGCCAAAAGCGTTTTCACAAAAGTAAAAATGAGTACCACTTTAACAGCATCCATGATCAAATAGTAGCCAAACAAACTCATAGACAGTATGGAACAAACTCTAAACATAGGGCGCTCACATGACGTAAGCATTTTCTGGCGCATAATGTGACGTTTGAGAACCTAAAACCCCGTTTCTCCCAGTTGACACGGCAACACATAACCGGCGTTTTCAGAAATCTCCACTTTGGCCGGAGTTTTTAAAAATAATCGTTTTCTGGGATAAAAACGGCGTTTTCGTGTAAATGACAGGCCAAAACGCAGGGAAATATCTGCGTTTTCCCATCGTGTAAACGGGGCCTCAGGCTCTTGGGAGAAGAAACCTCTCCCAGTCCCAGTCCCAGTCCCAGTCCCAGTCCCAGTCCCAGTCCCAGTCCCAGTCCCAGTCCCAGTCCCAGTCCCAGTCCCAGTCCCAGTCCCAGTCCCAGTCTCTCTCCCCGGCTCTGCTTAAATACTGGATCCTCTTGCCATTGATGAGGAACAGCTGGTAGGTCCCATCACCTAGATTAGGACAGGGAGGAGCACAAGAAATTGGACAAAAAAACAAACAAAACAAAAACCTTTTAATATATGTCCAAATAGAAACTGTTATTTAAAATGGTAATAATATATCACAATACTGTAGTTTATAGCCTAGGCTACTATATTTTAATCAAATAAATGCAGGTTGGGGGAGCAGCGCAAGAGACTTATTTCAAAAACATTAAAAAAATCCACCTGACACACACACACAAGTTTCAAGTTTTGAATAATACAACAACAAACAGTAATATTGTAAAGTATAATAACAATTGAATTTATAATTATATAGGATTATGTAATGGTTCACAAAATTCACGGTTCAATCACTGTCTGTTGTTGCATTGAGACTCTGGTAGGGCTTTATTTTGAAATTCTCGTCAGCAAAATAGAGGGAAAACAAACAATATTGACAATATTGTTTATAAAATGTTACTCACCATGTTAATTTATGGTGAATCTGACTGTTCCGTTGCGTTCGCACCACATACTTGATAATCGTGCTGTAAACATTACCTACGCCAATAGCAGGCGCTTAAATTCGTGACGTGCGCCAATGGCAGCTGCAAAGGAGAAGCAATATGGGAAATACCGACTGTTTTAAGGAATAAACGCAGAATTTTTGGTTCTTGTCGTGTTTAACACAATCTACACTCGATCGCGCGAGGATATCCATCGTGAAAAATCGCAGCTTGAATTTTTTTTTTAGTTACCATCGAAGTGAAAGACAGGTCCTCTCTGTGGTATAAATACAACGTACAACAGAACTACAACTCCCAGCAGGCCGTTGGGTCCATTGGCTGCGCGCGCACACACACTCAATAAATCAATGAATGACACTTACACATTAGAAAACACAAATGCATACGTCCTGGGACGGTAACACCAGTCAAATTAAATCATTAAAGGAAAATACATCTTTGCAGTGCATACACAGAAGTGCCAATAATATATTTTCACTGCATTTACAATTGCATAAATAAAGCTATGAGATCGTTACAATTAGAAATCAGAAAAAAAAAAAAACATTTAAAAGTTTTTTTTATTTATTTTTTTTTTTTTTTAATTTATGTCCAAATAGAAACTGTTATTTAAAATGGTAATAATATATCACAATACTGTAGTTTATAGCCTAGGCTACTATATTTTAATCAAATAAATGCAGGCTGGGGGAGCAGCGCAAGAGACTTATTTCAAAAACATTAAAAAAATCCACCTGACACACACACAAGTTTCAAGTTTTGAAAAATACAACAACAAACAGTACTTTTGAACGGTACAGTTGGTTTCATTACAACATTTACACTACATTTATTCATTTAACATAACCTTTATTGACTTAGAAAATGAAGAAAATGACAGGCTAATTAATATGTTATATGAATTTGTGTTTCAATATGTGGCATCGTCAGGTTTTCATACCTCAAATTAAAACCCAGTGATGTCTAATGGTAACGAAATAAAAACGAAACTAAGATTATGCCCTGTATCATGAAGAAAACATAGGTTTATTTTGTGTTACATGACACCTATTGGTGTTGCCTATATGAACAGTGCTAATTCAGGTTAAGAATACACTGTGACAGAGGCAAAACAATTTATTAAAATAATAATAACAACAATAACAATAATGATTATGACGACGCATGCAAAACAGAGAGAAAAGATATATAATTGACCTACAACAATCAACACAAATAAACAACAGAACTCTTACCTTAGTAACAAAAAACAGGAGAAAATGAGAAAAGAAAAATGGCACCCACTCCCTACTGCTCCAACACTCAACAATGCGCAAGCAATTCAAAGCTGCACACTACAGCCACAAGACATTTAAGTTGACCTTGGTTTAAGCTTAACACATCAAAGCTGCCACTACAGCCGTAACAACACATTTAAGCGTAACAACACACTTAAGCTTAACATACACCAACAAGAGCAACACTCCAAGTCTGGAAACACAACAGTCTCAGGCCACATTTACACATAGCCGGGTATTTAGAGAAACGAATATTTCTCCCCCTCCGTTTTCAAAAATAACATCGTGCACACAATATCGTTTTCAAAAACAGTTGCCGTTTACATCAACCCGCATAAATACAAAGGGGCGGCAGTGTAAGGAGAAGGATAAAGCCATGCAAGCCAATCAGAATCCTCAAAATCGACAACGACGAATAGCACGAGCGACTTCCTGTTCCTTTCAAAACAATAGACATGGCGCGAGGTTCGTTCGTGTGGACAGACAGCGAAGCAAATGCAAACAGGCCAAAAGCGTTTTCACAAAAGTAAAAATGAGTACCACTTTAACAGCATCCATGATCAAATAGTAGCCAAACAAACTCATAGACAGTATGGAACAAACTCTAAACATAGGGCGCTCACATGACGTAAGCATTTTCTGGCGCATAATGTGACGTTTGAGAACCTAAAACCCCGTTTCTCCCAGTTGACACGGCAACACATAACCGGCGTTTTCAGAAATCTCCACTTTGGCCGGAGTTTTTAAAAATAATCGTTTTCTGGGATAAAAACGGCGTTTTCGTGTAAATGACAGGCCAAAACGCAGGGAAATATCTGCGTTTTCCCATCGTGTAAACGGGGCCTCAGGCTCTTGGGAGAAGAAACCTCTCCCAGTCCCAGTCCCAGTCCCAGTCCCAGTCCCAGTCCCAGTCCCAGTCCCAGTCCCAGTCCCAGTCCCAGTCCCAGTCTCTCTCTCTCTCTCTCTCTCCCCGGCTCTGCTTAAATACTGGATCCTCTTGCCATTGATGAGGAACAGCTGGTAGGTCCCATCACCTAGATTAGGACAGGGAGGAGCACAAGAAATTGGACAAAAAAACAAACAAAACAAAAACCTTTTAATATATGTCCAAATAGAAACTGTTATTTAAAATGGTAATAATATATCACAATACTGTAGTTTATAGCCTAGGCTACTATATTTTAATCAAATAAATGCAGGTTGGGGGAGCAGCGCAAGAGACTTATTTCAAAAACATTTAAAAAATCCACCTGACACACACACACAAGTTTCAAGTTTTGAATAATACAACAACAAACAGTAATATTGTAAAGTATAATAACAATTGAATTTATAATTATATAGGATTATGTAATGGTTCACAAAATTCACGGTTCAATCACTGTCTGTTGTTGCATTGAGACTCTGGTAGGGCTTTATTTTGAAATTCTCGTCAGCAAAATAGAGGGAAAACAAACAATATTGACAATATTGTTTATAAAATGTTACTCACCATGTTAATTTATGGTGAATCTGACTGTTCCGTTGCGTTCGCACCACATACTTGATAATCGTGCTGTAAACATTACCTACGCCAATAGCAGGCGCTTAAATTCGTGACGTGCGCCAATGGCAGCTGCAAAGGAGAAGCAATATGGGAAATACCGACTGTTTTAAGGAATAAACGCAGAATTTTTGGTTCTTGTCGTGTTTAACACAATCTACACTCGATCGCGCGAGGATATCCATCGTGAAAAATCGCAGCTTGAATTTTTTTTTTAGTTACCATCGAAGTGAAAGACAGGTCCTCTCTGTGGTATAAATACAACGTACAACAGAACTACAACTCCCAGCAGGCCGTTGGGTCCATTGGCTGCGCGCGCACACACACTCAATAAATCAATGAATGACACTTACACATTAGAAAACACAAATGCATACGTCCTGGGACGGTAACACCAGTCAAATTAAATCATTAAAGGAAAATACATCTTTGCAGTGCATACACAGAAGTGCCAATAATATATTTTCACTGCATTTACAATTGCATAAATAAAGCTATGAGATCGTTACAATTAGAAATCAGAAAAAAAAAAAAACATTTAAAAGTTTTTTTTTTTTTTTATTTTTTTTTTTTAATTTATGTCCAAATAGAAACTGTTATTTAAAATGGTAATAATATATCACAATACTGTAGTTTATAGCCTAGGCTACTATATTTTAATCAAATAAATGCAGGCTGGGGGAGCAGCGCAAGAGACTTATTTCAAAAACATTAAAAAAATCCACCTGACACACACACAAGTTTCAAGTTTTGAAAAATACAACAACAAACAGTACTTTTGAACGGTACAGTTGGTTTCATTACAACATTTACACTACATTTATTCATTTAACATAACCTTTATTGACTTAGAAAATGAAGAAAATGACAGGCTAATTAATATGTTATATGAATTTGTGTTTCAATATGTGGCATCGTCAGGTTTTCATACCTCAAATTAAAACCCAGTGATGTCTAATGGTAACGAAATAAAAACGAAACTAAGATTATGCCCTGTATCATGAAGAAAACATAGGTTTATTTTGTGTTACATGACACCTATTGGTGTTGCCTATATGAACAGTGCTAATTCAGGTTAAGAATACACTGTGACAGAGGCAAAACAATTTATTAAAATAATAATAACAACAATAACAATAATGATTATGACGACGCATGCAAAACAGAGAGAAAAGATATATAATTGACCTACAACAATCAACACAAATAAACAACAGAACTCTTACCTTAGTAACAAAAAACAGGAGAAAATGAGAAAAGAAAAATGGCACCCACTCCCTACTGCTCCAACACTCAACAATGCGCAAGCAATTCAAAGCTGCACACTACAGCCACAAGACATTTAAGTTGACCTTGGTTTAAGCTTAACACATCAAAGCTGCCACTACAGCCGTAACAACACATTTAAGCGTAACAACACACTTAAGCTTAACATACACCAACAAGAGCAACACTCCAAGTCTGGAAACACAACAGTCTCAGGCCACATTTACACATAGCCGGGTATTTAGAGAAACGAATATTTCTCCCCCTCCGTTTTCAAAAATAACATCGTGCACACAATATCGTTTTCAAAAACAGTTGCCGTTTACATCAACCCGCATAAATACAAAGGGGCGGCAGTGTAAGGAGAAGGATAAAGCCATGCAAGCCAATCAGAATCCTCAAAATCGACAACGACGAATAGCACGAGCGACTTCCTGTTCCTTTCAAAACAATAGACATGGCGCGAGGTTCGTTCGTGTGGACAGACAGCGAAGCAAATGCAAACAGGCCAAAAGCGTTTTCACAAAAGTAAAAATGAGTACCACTTTAACAGCATCCATGATCAAATAGTAGCCAAACAAACTCATAGACAGTATGGAACAAACTCTAAACATAGGGCGCTCACATGACGTAAGCATTTTCTGGCGCATAATGTGACGTTTGAGAACCTAAAACCCCGTTTCTCCCAGTTGACACGGCAACACATAACCGGCGTTTTCAGAAATCTCCACTTTGGCCGGAGTTTTTAAAAATAATCGTTTTCTGGGATAAAAACGGCGTTTTCGTGTAAATGACAGGCCAAAACGCAGGGAAATATCTGCGTTTTCCCATCGTGTAAACGGGGCCTCAGGCTCTTGGGAGAAGAAACCTCTCCCAGTCCCAGTCCCAGTCCCAGTCCCAGTCCCAGTCCCAGTCCCAGTCCCAGTCCCAGTCCCAGTCCCAGTCCCAGTCCCAGTCCCAGTCCCAGTCTCTCTCCCCGGCTCTGCTTAAATACTGGATCCTCTTGCCATTGATGAGGAACAGCTGGTAGGTCCCATCACCTAGATTAGGACAGGGAGGAGCACAAGAAATTGGACAAAAAAACAAACAAAACAAAAACCTTTTAATATATGTCCAAATAGAAACTGTTATTTAAAATGGTAATAATATATCACAATACTGTAGTTTATAGCCTAGGCTACTATATTTTAATCAAATAAATGCAGGTTGGGGGAGCAGCGCAAGAGACTTATTTCAAAAACATTAAAAAAATCCACCTGACACACACACACAAGTTTCAAGTTTTGAATAATACAACAACAAACAGTAATATTGTAAAGTATAATAACAATTGAATTTATAATTATATAGGATTATGTAATGGTTCACAAAATTCACGGTTCAATCACTGTCTGTTGTTGCATTGAGACTCTGGTAGGGCTTTATTTTGAAATTCTCGTCAGCAAAATAGAGGGAAAACAAACAATATTGACAATATTGTTTATAAAATGTTACTCACCATGTTAATTTATGGTGAATCTGACTGTTCCGTTGCGTTCGCACCACATACTTGATAATCGTGCTGTAAACATTACCTACGCCAATAGCAGGCGCTTAAATTCGTGACGTGCGCCAATGGCAGCTGCAAAGGAGAAGCAATATGGGAAATACCGACTGTTTTAAGGAATAAACGCAGAATTTTTGGTTCTTGTCGTGTTTAACACAATCTACACTCGATCGCGCGAGGATATCCATCGTGAAAAATCGCAGCTTGAATTTTTTTTTTAGTTACCATCGAAGTGAAAGACAGGTCCTCTCTGTGGTATAAATACAACGTACAACAGAACTACAACTCCCAGCAGGCCGTTGGGTCCATTGGCTGCGCGCGCACACACACTCAATAAATCAATGAATGACACTTACACATTAGAAAACACAAATGCATACGTCCTGGGACGGTAACACCAGTCAAATTAAATCATTAAAGGAAAATACATCTTTGCAGTGCATACACAGAAGTGCCAATAATATATTTTCACTGCATTTACAATTGCATAAATAAAGCTATGAGATCGTTACAATTAGAAATCAGAAAAAAAAAAAAACATTTAAAAGTTTTTTTTATTTATTTTTTTTTTTTTTTAATTTATGTCCAAATAGAAACTGTTATTTAAAATGGTAATAATATATCACAATACTGTAGTTTATAGCCTAGGCTACTATATTTTAATCAAATAAATGCAGGCTGGGGGAGCAGCGCAAGAGACTTATTTCAAAAACATTAAAAAAATCCACCTGACACACACACAAGTTTCAAGTTTTGAAAAATACAACAACAAACAGTACTTTTGAACGGTACAGTTGGTTTCATTACAACATTTACACTACATTTATTCATTTAACATAACCTTTATTGACTTAGAAAATGAAGAAAATGACAGGCTAATTAATATGTTATATGAATTTGTGTTTCAATATGTGGCATCGTCAGGTTTTCATACCTCAAATTAAAACCCAGTGATGTCTAATGGTAACGAAATAAAAACGAAACTAAGATTATGCCCTGTATCATGAAGAAAACATAGGTTTATTTTGTGTTACATGACACCTATTGGTGTTGCCTATATGAACAGTGCTAATTCAGGTTAAGAATACACTGTGACAGAGGCAAAACAATTTATTAAAATAATAATAACAACAATAACAATAATGATTATGACGACGCATGCAAAACAGAGAGAAAAGATATATAATTGACCTACAACAATCAACACAAATAAACAACAGAACTCTTACCTTAGTAACAAAAAACAGGAGAAAATGAGAAAAGAAAAATGGCACCCACTCCCTACTGCTCCAACACTCAACAATGCGCAAGCAATTCAAAGCTGCACACTACAGCCACAAGACATTTAAGTTGACCTTGGTTTAAGCTTAACACATCAAAGCTGCCACTACAGCCGTAACAACACATTTAAGCGTAACAACACACTTAAGCTTAACATACACCAACAAGAGCAACACTCCAAGTCTGGAAACACAACAGTCTCAGGCCACATTTACACATAGCCGGGTATTTAGAGAAACGAATATTTCTCCCCCTCCGTTTTCAAAAATAACATCGTGCACACAATATCGTTTTCAAAAACAGTTGCCGTTTACATCAACCCGCATAAATACAAAGGGGCGGCAGTGTAAGGAGAAGGATAAAGCCATGCAAGCCAATCAGAATCCTCAAAATCGACAACGACGAATAGCACGAGCGACTTCCTGTTCCTTTCAAAACAATAGACATGGCGCGAGGTTCGTTCGTGTGGACAGACAGCGAAGCAAATGCAAACAGGCCAAAAGCGTTTTCACAAAAGTAAAAATGAGTACCACTTTAACAGCATCCATGATCAAATAGTAGCCAAACAAACTCATAGACAGTATGGAACAAACTCTAAACATAGGGCGCTCACATGACGTAAGCATTTTCTGGCGCATAATGTGACGTTTGAGAACCTAAAACCCCGTTTCTCCCAGTTGACACGGCAACACATAACCGGCGTTTTCAGAAATCTCCACTTTGGCCGGAGTTTTTAAAAATAATCGTTTTCTGGGATAAAAACGGCGTTTTCGTGTAAATGACAGGCCAAAACGCAGGGAAATATCTGCGTTTTCCCATCGTGTAAACGGGGCCTCAGGCTCTTGGGAGAAGAAACCTCTCCCAGTCCCAGTCCCAGTCCCAGTCCCAGTCCCAGTCCCAGTCCCAGTCCCAGTCCCAGTCCCAGTCCCAGTCCCAGTCCCAGTCCCAGTCCCAGTCCCAGTCCCAGTCTCTCTCCCCGGCTCTGCTTAAATACTGGATCCTCTTGCCATTGATGAGGAACAGCTGGTAGGTCCCATCACCTAGATTAGGACAGGGAGGAGCACAAGAAATTGGACAAAAAAACAAACAAAACAAAAACCTTTTAATATATGTCCAAATAGAAACTGTTATTTAAAATGGTAATAATATATCACAATACTGTAGTTTATAGCCTAGGCTACTATATTTTAATCAAATAAATGCAGGTTGGGGGAGCAGCGCAAGAGACTTATTTCAAAAACATTAAAAAAATCCACCTGACACACACACACAAGTTTCAAGTTTTGAATAATACAACAACAAACAGTAATATTGTAAAGTATAATAACAATTGAATTTATAATTATATAGGATTATGTAATGGTTCACAAAATTCACGGTTCAATCACTGTCTGTTGTTGCATTGAGACTCTGGTAGGGCTTTATTTTGAAATTCTCGTCAGCAAAATAGAGGGAAAACAAACAATATTGACAATATTGTTTATAAAATGTTACTCACCATGTTAATTTATGGTGAATCTGACTGTTCCGTTGCGTTCGCACCACATACTTGATAATCGTGCTGTAAACATTACCTACGCCAATAGCAGGCGCTTAAATTCGTGACGTGCGCCAATGGCAGCTGCAAAGGAGAAGCAATATGGGAAATACCGACTGTTTTAAGGAATAAACGCAGAATTTTTGGTTCTTGTCGTGTTTAACACAATCTACACTCGATCGCGCGAGGATATCCATCGTGAAAAATCGCAGCTTGAATTTTTTTTTTAGTTACCATCGAAGTGAAAGACAGGTCCTCTCTGTGGTATAAATACAACGTACAACAGAACTACAACTCCCAGCAGGCCGTTGGGTCCATTGGCTGCGCGCGCACACACACTCAATAAATCAATGAATGACACTTACACATTAGAAAACACAAATGCATACGTCCTGGGACGGTAACACCAGTCAAATTAAATCATTAAAGGAAAATACATCTTTGCAGTGCATACACAGAAGTGCCAATAATATATTTTCACTGCATTTACAATTGCATAAATAAAGCTATGAGATCGTTACAATTAGAAATCAGAAAAAAAAAAAAACATTTAAAAGTTTTTTTTATTTATTTTTTTTTTTTTTTAATTTATGTCCAAATAGAAACTGTTATTTAAAATGGTAATAATATATCACAATACTGTAGTTTATAGCCTAGGCTACTATATTTTAATCAAATAAATGCAGGCTGGGGGAGCAGCGCAAGAGACTTATTTCAAAAACATTAAAAAAATCCACCTGACACACACACAAGTTTCAAGTTTTGAAAAATACAACAACAAACAGTACTTTTGAACGGTACAGTTGGTTTCATTACAACATTTACACTACATTTATTCATTTAACATAACCTTTATTGACTTAGAAAATGAAGAAAATGACAGGCTAATTAATATGTTATATGAATTTGTGTTTCAATATGTGGCATCGTCAGGTTTTCATACCTCAAATTAAAACCCAGTGATGTCTAATGGTAACGAAATAAAAACGAAACTAAGATTATGCCCTGTATCATGAAGAAAACATAGGTTTATTTTGTGTTACATGACACCTATTGGTGTTGCCTATATGAACAGTGCTAATTCAGGTTAAGAATACACTGTGACAGAGGCAAAACAATTTATTAAAATAATAATAACAACAATAACAATAATGATTATGACGACGCATGCAAAACAGAGAGAAAAGATATATAATTGACCTACAACAATCAACACAAATAAACAACAGAACTCTTACCTTAGTAACAAAAAACAGGAGAAAATGAGAAAAGAAAAATGGCACCCACTCCCTACTGCTCCAACACTCAACAATGCGCAAGCAATTCAAAGCTGCACACTACAGCCACAAGACATTTAAGTTGACCTTGGTTTAAGCTTAACACATCAAAGCTGCCACTACAGCCGTAACAACACATTTAAGCGTAACAACACACTTAAGCTTAACATACACCAACAAGAGCAACACTCCAAGTCTGGAAACACAACAGTCTCAGGCCACATTTACACATAGCCGGGTATTTAGAGAAACGAATATTTCTCCCCCTCCGTTTTCAAAAATAACATCGTGCACACAATATCGTTTTCAAAAACAGTTGCCGTTTACATCAACCCGCATAAATACAAAGGGGCGGCAGTGTAAGGAGAAGGATAAAGCCATGCAAGCCAATCAGAATCCTCAAAATCGACAACGACGAATAGCACGAGCGACTTCCTGTTCCTTTCAAAACAATAGACATGGCGCGAGGTTCGTTCGTGTGGACAGACAGCGAAGCAAATGCAAACAGGCCAAAAGCGTTTTCACAAAAGTAAAAATGAGTACCACTTTAACAGCATCCATGATCAAATAGTAGCCAAACAAACTCATAGACAGTATGGAACAAACTCTAAACATAGGGCGCTCACATGACGTAAGCATTTTCTGGCGCATAATGTGACGTTTGAGAACCTAAAACCCCGTTTCTCCCAGTTGACACGGCAACACATAACCGGCGTTTTCAGAAATCTCCACTTTGGCCGGAGTTTTTAAAAATAATCGTTTTCTGGGATAAAAACGGCGTTTTCGTGTAAATGACAGGCCAAAACGCAGGGAAATATCTGCGTTTTCCCATCGTGTAAACGGGGCCTCAGGCTCTTGGGAGAAGAAACCTCTCCCAGTCCCAGTCCCAGTCCCAGTCCCAGTCCCAGTCCCAGTCCCAGTCCCAGTCCCAGTCCCAGTCCCAGTCCCAGTCTCTCTCTCTCTCTCTCTCTCCCCGGCTCTGCTTAAATACTGGATCCTCTTGCCATTGATGAGGAACAGCTGGTAGGTCCCATCACCTAGATTAGGACAGGGAGGAGCACAAGAAATTGGACAAAAAAACAAACAAAACAAAAACCTTTTAATATATGTCCAAATAGAAACTGTTATTTAAAATGGTAATAATATATCACAATACTGTAGTTTATAGCCTAGGCTACTATATTTTAATCAAATAAATGCAGGTTGGGGGAGCAGCGCAAGAGACTTATTTCAAAAACATTTAAAAAATCCACCTGACACACACACACAAGTTTCAAGTTTTGAATAATACAACAACAAACAGTAATATTGTAAAGTATAATAACAATTGAATTTATAATTATATAGGATTATGTAATGGTTCACAAAATTCACGGTTCAATCACTGTCTGTTGTTGCATTGAGACTCTGGTAGGGCTTTATTTTGAAATTCTCGTCAGCAAAATAGAGGGAAAACAAACAATATTGACAATATTGTTTATAAAATGTTACTCACCATGTTAATTTATGGTGAATCTGACTGTTCCGTTGCGTTCGCACCACATACTTGATAATCGTGCTGTAAACATTACCTACGCCAATAGCAGGCGCTTAAATTCGTGACGTGCGCCAATGGCAGCTGCAAAGGAGAAGCAATATGGGAAATACCGACTGTTTTAAGGAATAAACGCAGAATTTTTGGTTCTTGTCGTGTTTAACACAATCTACACTCGATCGCGCGAGGATATCCATCGTGAAAAATCGCAGCTTGAATTTTTTTTTTAGTTACCATCGAAGTGAAAGACAGGTCCTCTCTGTGGTATAAATACAACGTACAACAGAACTACAACTCCCAGCAGGCCGTTGGGTCCATTGGCTGCGCGCGCACACACACTCAATAAATCAATGAATGACACTTACACATTAGAAAACACAAATGCATACGTCCTGGGACGGTAACACCAGTCAAATTAAATCATTAAAGGAAAATACATCTTTGCAGTGCATACACAGAAGTGCCAATAATATATTTTCACTGCATTTACAATTGCATAAATAAAGCTATGAGATCGTTACAATTAGAAATCAGAAAAAAAAAAAAACATTTAAAAGTTTTTTTTTTTTTTTATTTTTTTTTTTTAATTTATGTCCAAATAGAAACTGTTATTTAAAATGGTAATAATATATCACAATACTGTAGTTTATAGCCTAGGCTACTATATTTTAATCAAATAAATGCAGGCTGGGGGAGCAGCGCAAGAGACTTATTTCAAAAACATTAAAAAAATCCACCTGACACACACACAAGTTTCAAGTTTTGAAAAATACAACAACAAACAGTACTTTTGAACGGTACAGTTGGTTTCATTACAACATTTACACTACATTTATTCATTTAACATAACCTTTATTGACTTAGAAAATGAAGAAAATGACAGGCTAATTAATATGTTATATGAATTTGTGTTTCAATATGTGGCATCGTCAGGTTTTCATACCTCAAATTAAAACCCAGTGATGTCTAATGGTAACGAAATAAAAACGAAACTAAGATTATGCCCTGTATCATGAAGAAAACATAGGTTTATTTTGTGTTACATGACACCTATTGGTGTTGCCTATATGAACAGTGCTAATTCAGGTTAAGAATACACTGTGACAGAGGCAAAACAATTTATTAAAATAATAATAACAACAATAACAATAATGATTATGACGACGCATGCAAAACAGAGAGAAAAGATATATAATTGACCTACAACAATCAACACAAATAAACAACAGAACTCTTACCTTAGTAACAAAAAACAGGAGAAAATGAGAAAAGAAAAATGGCACCCACTCCCTACTGCTCCAACACTCAACAATGCGCAAGCAATTCAAAGCTGCACACTACAGCCACAAGACATTTAAGTTGACCTTGGTTTAAGCTTAACACATCAAAGCTGCCACTACAGCCGTAACAACACATTTAAGCGTAACAACACACTTAAGCTTAACATACACCAACAAGAGCAACACTCCAAGTCTGGAAACACAACAGTCTCAGGCCACATTTACACATAGCCGGGTATTTAGAGAAACGAATATTTCTCCCCCTCCGTTTTCAAAAATAACATCGTGCACACAATATCGTTTTCAAAAACAGTTGCCGTTTACATCAACCCGCATAAATACAAAGGGGCGGCAGTGTAAGGAGAAGGATAAAGCCATGCAAGCCAATCAGAATCCTCAAAATCGACAACGACGAATAGCACGAGCGACTTCCTGTTCCTTTCAAAACAATAGACATGGCGCGAGGTTCGTTCGTGTGGACAGACAGCGAAGCAAATGCAAACAGGCCAAAAGCGTTTTCACAAAAGTAAAAATGAGTACCACTTTAACAGCATCCATGATCAAATAGTAGCCAAACAAACTCATAGACAGTATGGAACAAACTCTAAACATAGGGCGCTCACATGACGTAAGCATTTTCTGGCGCATAATGTGACGTTTGAGAACCTAAAACCCCGTTTCTCCCAGTTGACACGGCAACACATAACCGGCGTTTTCAGAAATCTCCACTTTGGCCGGAGTTTTTAAAAATAATCGTTTTCTGGGATAAAAACGGCGTTTTCGTGTAAATGACAGGCCAAAACGCAGGGAAATATCTGCGTTTTCCCATCGTGTAAACGGGGCCTCAGGCTCTTGGGAGAAGAAACCTCTCCCAGTCCCAGTCCCAGTCCCAGTCCCAGTCCCAGTCCCAGTCCCAGTCCCAGTCCCAGTCCCAGTCTCTCTCTCTCTCCCCGGCTCTGCTTAAATACTGGATCCTCTTGCCATTGATGAGGAACAGCTGGTAGGTCCCATCACCTAGATTAGGACAGGGAGGAGCACAAGAAATTGGACAAAAAAACAAACAAAACAAAAACCTTTTAATATATGTCCAAATAGAAACTGTTATTTAAAATGGTAATAATATATCACAATACTGTAGTTTATAGCCTAGGCTACTATATTTTAATCAAATAAATGCAGGTTGGGGGAGCAGCGCAAGAGACTTATTTCAAAAACATTAAAAAAATCCACCTGACACACACACACAAGTTTCAAGTTTTGAATAATACAACAACAAACAGTAATATTGTAAAGTATAATAACAATTGAATTTATAATTATATAGGATTATGTAATGGTTCACAAAATTCACGGTTCAATCACTGTCTGTTGTTGCATTGAGACTCTGGTAGGGCTTTATTTTGAAATTCTCGTCAGCAAAATAGAGGGAAAACAAACAATATTGACAATATTGTTTATAAAATGTTACTCACCATGTTAATTTATGGTGAATCTGACTGTTCCGTTGCGTTCGCACCACATACTTGATAATCGTGCTGTAAACATTACCTACGCCAATAGCAGGCGCTTAAATTCGTGACGTGCGCCAATGGCAGCTGCAAAGGAGAAGCAATATGGGAAATACCGACTGTTTTAAGGAATAAACGCAGAATTTTTGGTTCTTGTCGTGTTTAACACAATCTACACTCGATCGCGCGAGGATATCCATCGTGAAAAATCGCAGCTTGAATTTTTTTTTTAGTTACCATCGAAGTGAAAGACAGGTCCTCTCTGTGGTATAAATACAACGTACAACAGAACTACAACTCCCAGCAGGCCGTTGGGTCCATTGGCTGCGCGCGCACACACACTCAATAAATCAATGAATGACACTTACACATTAGAAAACACAAATGCATACGTCCTGGGACGGTAACACCAGTCAAATTAAATCATTAAAGGAAAATACATCTTTGCAGTGCATACACAGAAGTGCCAATAATATATTTTCACTGCATTTACAATTGCATAAATAAAGCTATGAGATCGTTACAATTAGAAATCAGAAAAAAAAAAAAAAATGTAAAAGTTTTTTTTTTTTTTTTTTTTTTTTTTTTAATTTATGTCCAAATAGAAACTGTTATTTAAAATGGTAATAATATATCACAATACTGTAGTTTATAGCCTAGGCTACTATATTTTAATCAAATAAATGCAGGCTGGGGGAGCAGCGCAAGAGACTTATTTCAAAAACATTAAAAAAATCCACCTGACACACACACAAGTTTCAAGTTTTGAAAAATACAACAACAAACAGTACTTTTGAACGGTACAGTTGGTTTCATTACAACATTTACACTACATTTATTCATTTAACATAACCTTTATTGACTTAGAAAATGAAGAAAATGACAGGCTAATTAATATGTTATATGAATTTGTGTTTCAATATGTGGCATCGTCAGGTTTTCATACCTCAAATTAAAACCCAGTGATGTCTAATGGTAACGAAATAAAAACGAAACTAAGATTATGCCCTGTATCATGAAGAAAACATAGGTTTATTTTGTGTTACATGACACCTATTGGTGTTGCCTATATGAACAGTGCTAATTCAGGTTAAGAATACACTGTGACAGAGGCAAAACAATTTATTAAAATAATAATAACAACAATAACAATAATGATTATGACGACGCATGCAAAACAGAGAGAAAAGATATATAATTGACCTACAACAATCAACACAAATAAACAACAGAACTCTTACCTTAGTAACAAAAAACAGGAGAAAATGAGAAAAGAAAAATGGCACCCACTCCCTACTGCTCCAACACTCAACAATGCGCAAGCAATTCAAAGCTGCACACTACAGCCACAAGACATTTAAGTTGACCTTGGTTTAAGCTTAACACATCAAAGCTGCCACTACAGCCGTAACAACACATTTAAGCGTAACAACACACTTAAGCTTAACATACACCAACAAGAGCAACACTCCAAGTCTGGAAACACAACAGTCTCAGGCCACATTTACACATAGCCGGGTATTTAGAGAAACGAATATTTCTCCCCCTCCGTTTTCAAAAATAACATCGTGCACACAATATCGTTTTCAAAAACAGTTGCCGTTTACATCAACCCGCATAAATACAAAGGGGCGGCAGTGTAAGGAGAAGGATAAAGCCATGCAAGCCAATCAGAATCCTCAAAATCGACAACGACGAATAGCACGAGCGACTTCCTGTTCCTTTCAAAACAATAGACATGGCGCGAGGTTCGTTCGTGTGGACAGACAGCGAAGCAAATGCAAACAGGCCAAAAGCGTTTTCACAAAAGTAAAAATGAGTACCACTTTAACAGCATCCATGATCAAATAGTAGCCAAACAAACTCATAGACAGTATGGAACAAACTCTAAACATAGGGCGCTCACATGACGTAAGCATTTTCTGGCGCATAATGTGACGTTTGAGAACCTAAAACCCCGTTTCTCCCAGTTGACACGGCAACACATAACCGGCGTTTTCAGAAATCTCCACTTTGGCCGGAGTTTTTAAAAATAATCGTTTTCTGGGATAAAAACGGCGTTTTCGTGTAAATGACAGGCCAAAACGCAGGGAAATATCTGCGTTTTCCCATCGTGTAAACGGGGCCTCAGGCTCTTGGGAGAAGAAACCTCTCCCAGTCCCAGTCCCAGTCCCAGTCCCAGTCCCAGTCCCAGTCCCAGTCCCAGTCCCAGTCCCAGTCCCAGTCCCAGTCTCTCTCTCTCTCCCCGGCTCTGCTTAAATACTGGATCCTCTTGCCATTGATGAGGAACAGCTGGTAGGTCCCATCACCTAGATTAGGACAGGGAGGAGCACAAGAAATTGGACAAAAAAACAAACAAAACAAAAACCTTTTAATATATGTCCAAATAGAAACTGTTATTTAAAATGGTAATAATATATCACAATACTGTAGTTTATAGCCTAGGCTACTATATTTTAATCAAATAAATGCAGGTTGGGGGAGCAGCGCAAGAGACTTATTTCAAAAACATTAAAAAAATCCACCTGACACACACACACAAGTTTCAAGTTTTGAATAATACAACAACAAACAGTAATATTGTAAAGTATAATAACAATTGAATTTATAATTATATAGGATTATGTAATGGTTCACAAAATTCACGGTTCAATCACTGTCTGTTGTTGCATTGAGACTCTGGTAGGGCTTTATTTTGAAATTCTCGTCAGCAAAATAGAGGGAAAACAAACAATATTGACAATATTGTTTATAAAATGTTACTCACCATGTTAATTTATGGTGAATCTGACTGTTCCGTTGCGTTCGCACCACATACTTGATAATCGTGCTGTAAACATTACCTACGCCAATAGCAGGCGCTTAAATTCGTGACGTGCGCCAATGGCAGCTGCAAAGGAGAAGCAATATGGGAAATACCGACTGTTTTAAGGAATAAACGCAGAATTTTTGGTTCTTGTCGTGTTTAACACAATCTACACTCGATCGCGCGAGGATATCCATCGTGAAAAATCGCAGCTTGAATTTTTTTTTTAGTTACCATCGAAGTGAAAGACAGGTCCTCTCTGTGGTATAAATACAACGTACAACAGAACTACAACTCCCAGCAGGCCGTTGGGTCCATTGGCTGCGCGCGCACACACACTCAATAAATCAATGAATGACACTTACACATTAGAAAACACAAATGCATACGTCCTGGGACGGTAACACCAGTCAAATTAAATCATTAAAGGAAAATACATCTTTGCAGTGCATACACAGAAGTGCCAATAATATATTTTCACTGCATTTACAATTGCATAAATAAAGCTATGAGATCGTTACAATTAGAAATCAGAAAAAAAAAAAAAAATGTAAAAGTTTTTTTTTTTTTTTTTTTTTTTTTTTTAATTTATGTCCAAATAGAAACTGTTATTTAAAATGGTAATAATATATCACAATACTGTAGTTTATAGCCTAGGCTACTATATTTTAATCAAATAAATGCAGGCTGGGGGAGCAGCGCAAGAGACTTATTTCAAAAACATTAAAAAAATCCACCTGACACACACACAAGTTTCAAGTTTTGAAAAATACAACAACAAACAGTACTTTTGAACGGTACAGTTGGTTTCATTACAACATTTACACTACATTTATTCATTTAACATAACCTTTATTGACTTAGAAAATGAAGAAAATGACAGGCTAATTAATATGTTATATGAATTTGTGTTTCAATATGTGGCATCGTCAGGTTTTCATACCTCAAATTAAAACCCAGTGATGTCTAATGGTAACGAAATAAAAACGAAACTAAGATTATGCCCTGTATCATGAAGAAAACATAGGTTTATTTTGTGTTACATGACACCTATTGGTGTTGCCTATATGAACAGTGCTAATTCAGGTTAAGAATACACTGTGACAGAGGCAAAACAATTTATTAAAATAATAATAACAACAATAACAATAATGATTATGACGACGCATGCAAAACAGAGAGAAAAGATATATAATTGACCTACAACAATCAACACAAATAAACAACAGAACTCTTACCTTAGTAACAAAAAACAGGAGAAAATGAGAAAAGAAAAATGGCACCCACTCCCTACTGCTCCAACACTCAACAATGCGCAAGCAATTCAAAGCTGCACACTACAGCCACAAGACATTTAAGTTGACCTTGGTTTAAGCTTAACACATCAAAGCTGCCACTACAGCCGTAACAACACATTTAAGCGTAACAACACACTTAAGCTTAACATACACCAACAAGAGCAACACTCCAAGTCTGGAAACACAACAGTCTCAGGCCACATTTACACATAGCCGGGTATTTAGAGAAACGAATATTTCTCCCCCTCCGTTTTCAAAAATAACATCGTGCACACAATATCGTTTTCAAAAACAGTTGCCGTTTACATCAACCCGCATAAATACAAAGGGGCGGCAGTGTAAGGAGAAGGATAAAGCCATGCAAGCCAATCAGAATCCTCAAAATCGACAACGACGAATAGCACGAGCGACTTCCTGTTCCTTTCAAAACAATAGACATGGCGCGAGGTTCGTTCGTGTGGACAGACAGCGAAGCAAATGCAAACAGGCCAAAAGCGTTTTCACAAAAGTAAAAATGAGTACCACTTTAACAGCATCCATGATCAAATAGTAGCCAAACAAACTCATAGACAGTATGGAACAAACTCTAAACATAGGGCGCTCACATGACGTAAGCATTTTCTGGCGCATAATGTGACGTTTGAGAACCTAAAACCCCGTTTCTCCCAGTTGACACGGCAACACATAACCGGCGTTTTCAGAAATCTCCACTTTGGCCGGAGTTTTTAAAAATAATCGTTTTCTGGGATAAAAACGGCGTTTTCGTGTAAATGACAGGCCAAAACGCAGGGAAATATCTGCGTTTTCCCATCGTGTAAACGGGGCCTCAGGCTCTTGGGAGAAGAAACCTCTCCCAGTCCCAGTCCCAGTCCCAGTCCCAGTCCCAGTCCCAGTCCCAGTCCCAGTCCCAGTCCCAGTCCCAGTCCCAGTCCCAGTCCCAGTCCCAGTCCCAGTCCCAGTCTCTCTCTCTCTCCCCGGCTCTGCTTAAATACTGGATCCTCTTGCCATTGATGAGGAACAGCTGGTAGGTCCCATCACCTAGATTAGGACAGGGAGGAGCACAAGAAATTGGACAAAAAAACTAACAAAACAAAAACCTTTTAATATATGTCCAAATAGAAACTGTTATTTAAAATGGTAATAATATATCACAATACTGTAGTTTATAGCCTAGGCTACTATATTTTAATCAAATAAATGCAGGTTGGGGGAGCAGCGCAAGAGACTTATTTCAAAAACATTTAAAAAATCCACCTGACACACACACACAAGTTTCAAGTTTTGAATAATACAACAACAAACAGTAATATTGTAAAGTATAATAACAATTGAATTTATAATTATATAGGATTATGTAATGGTTCACAAAATTCACGGTTCAATCACTGTCTGTTGTTGCATTGAGACTCTGGTAGGGCTTTATTTTGAAATTCTCGTCAGCAAAATAGAGGGAAAACAAACAATATTGACAATATTGTTTATAAAATGTTACTCACCATGTTAATTTATGGTGAATCTGACTGTTCCGTTGCGTTCGCACCACATACTTGATAATCGTGCTGTAAACATTACCTACGCCAATAGCAGGCGCTTAAATTCGTGACGTGCGCCAATGGCAGCTGCAAAGGAGAAGCAATATGGGAAATACCGACTGTTTTAAGGAATAAACGCAGAATTTTTGGTTCTTGTCGTGTTTAACACAATCTACACTCGATCGCGCGAGGATATCCATCGTGAAAAATCGCAGCTTGAATTTTTTTTTTAGTTACCATCGAAGTGAAAGACAGGTCCTCTCTGTGGTATAAATACAACGTACAACAGAACTACAACTCCCAGCAGGCCGTTGGGTCCATTGGCTGCGCGCGCACACACACTCAATAAATCAATGAATGACACTTACACATTAGAAAACACAAATGCATACGTCCTGGGACGGTAACACCAGTCAAATTAAATCATTAAAGGAAAATACATCTTTGCAGTGCATACACAGAAGTGCCAATAATATATTTTCACTGCATTTACAATTGCATAAATAAAGCTATGAGATCGTTACAATTAGAAATCAGAAAAAAAAAAAAACATTTAAAAGTTTTTTTTTTTTTTTATTTTTTTTTTTTAATTTATGTCCAAATAGAAACTGTTATTTAAAATGGTAATAATATATCACAATACTGTAGTTTATAGCCTAGGCTACTATATTTTAATCAAATAAATGCAGGCTGGGGGAGCAGCGCAAGAGACTTATTTCAAAAACATTAAAAAAATCCACCTGACACACACACAAGTTTCAAGTTTTGAAAAATACAACAACAAACAGTACTTTTGAACGGTACAGTTGGTTTCATTACAACATTTACACTACATTTATTCATTTAACATAACCTTTATTGACTTAGAAAATGAAGAAAATGACAGGCTAATTAATATGTTATATGAATTTGTGTTTCAATATGTGGCATCGTCAGGTTTTCATACCTCAAATTAAAACCCAGTGATGTCTAATGGTAACGAAATAAAAACGAAACTAAGATTATGCCCTGTATCATGAAGAAAACATAGGTTTATTTTGTGTTACATGACACCTATTGGTGTTGCCTATATGAACAGTGCTAATTCAGGTTAAGAATACACTGTGACAGAGGCAAAACAATTTATTAAAATAATAATAACAACAATAACAATAATGATTATGACGACGCATGCAAAACAGAGAGAAAAGATATATAATTGACCTACAACAATCAACACAAATAAACAACAGAACTCTTACCTTAGTAACAAAAAACAGGAGAAAATGAGAAAAGAAAAATGGCACCCACTCCCTACTGCTCCAACACTCAACAATGCGCAAGCAATTCAAAGCTGCACACTACAGCCACAAGACATTTAAGTTGACCTTGGTTTAAGCTTAACACATCAAAGCTGCCACTACAGCCGTAACAACACATTTAAGCGTAACAACACACTTAAGCTTAACATACACCAACAAGAGCAACACTCCAAGTCTGGAAACACAACAGTCTCAGGCCACATTTACACATAGCCGGGTATTTAGAGAAACGAATATTTCTCCCCCTCCGTTTTCAAAAATAACATCGTGCACACAATATCGTTTTCAAAAACAGTTGCCGTTTACATCAACCCGCATAAATACAAAGGGGCGGCAGTGTAAGGAGAAGGATAAAGCCATGCAAGCCAATCAGAATCCTCAAAATCGACAACGACGAATAGCACGAGCGACTTCCTGTTCCTTTCAAAACAATAGACATGGCGCGAGGTTCGTTCGTGTGGACAGACAGCGAAGCAAATGCAAACAGGCCAAAAGCGTTTTCACAAAAGTAAAAATGAGTACCACTTTAACAGCATCCATGATCAAATAGTAGCCAAACAAACTCATAGACAGTATGGAACAAACTCTAAACATAGGGCGCTCACATGACGTAAGCATTTTCTGGCGCATAATGTGACGTTTGAGAACCTAAAACCCCGTTTCTCCCAGTTGACACGGCAACACATAACCGGCGTTTTCAGAAATCTCCACTTTGGCCGGAGTTTTTAAAAATAATCGTTTTCTGGGATAAAAACGGCGTTTTCGTGTAAATGACAGGCCAAAACGCAGGGAAATATCTGCGTTTTCCCATCGTGTAAACGGGGCCTCAGGCTCTTGGGAGAAGAAACCTCTCCCAGTCCCAGTCCCAGTCCCAGTCCCAGTCCCAGTCCCAGTCCCAGTCCCAGTCCCAGTCCCAGTCCCAGTCCCAGTCCCAGTCTCTCTCTCTCTCCCCGGCTCTGCTTAAATACTGGATCCTCTTGCCATTGATGAGGAACAGCTGGTAGGTCCCATCACCTAGATTAGGACAGGGAGGAGCACAAGAAATTGGACAAAAAAACAAACAAAACAAAAACCTTTTAATATATGTCCAAATAGAAACTGTTATTTAAAATGGTAATAATATATCACAATACTGTAGTTTATAGCCTAGGCTACTATATTTTAATCAAATAAATGCAGGTTGGGGGAGCAGCGCAAGAGACTTATTTCAAAAACATTAAAAAAATCCACCTGACACACACACACAAGTTTCAAGTTTTGAATAATACAACAACAAACAGTAATATTGTAAAGTATAATAACAATTGAATTTATAATTATATAGGATTATGTAATGGTTCACAAAATTCACGGTTCAATCACTGTCTGTTGTTGCATTGAGACTCTGGTAGGGCTTTATTTTGAAATTCTCGTCAGCAAAATAGAGGGAAAACAAACAATATTGACAATATTGTTTATAAAATGTTACTCACCATGTTAATTTATGGTGAATCTGACTGTTCCGTTGCGTTCGCACCACATACTTGATAATCGTGCTGTAAACATTACCTACGCCAATAGCAGGCGCTTAAATTCGTGACGTGCGCCAATGGCAGCTGCAAAGGAGAAGCAATATGGGAAATACCGACTGTTTTAAGGAATAAACGCAGAATTTTTGGTTCTTGTCGTGTTTAACACAATCTACACTCGATCGCGCGAGGATATCCATCGTGAAAAATCGCAGCTTGAATTTTTTTTTTAGTTACCATCGAAGTGAAAGACAGGTCCTCTCTGTGGTATAAATACAACGTACAACAGAACTACAACTCCCAGCAGGCCGTTGGGTCCATTGGCTGCGCGCGCACACACACTCAATAAATCAATGAATGACACTTACACATTAGAAAACACAAATGCATACGTCCTGGGACGGTAACACCAGTCAAATTAAATCATTAAAGGAAAATACATCTTTGCAGTGCATACACAGAAGTGCCAATAATATATTTTCACTGCATTTACAATTGCATAAATAAAGCTATGAGATCGTTACAATTAGAAATCAGAAAAAAAAAAAAAAATGTAAAAGTTTTTTTTTTTTTTTTTTTTTTTTTTTTAATTTATGTCCAAATAGAAACTGTTATTTAAAATGGTAATAATATATCACAATACTGTAGTTTATAGCCTAGGCTACTATATTTTAATCAAATAAATGCAGGCTGGGGGAGCAGCGCAAGAGACTTATTTCAAAAACATTAAAAAAATCCACCTGACACACACACAAGTTTCAAGTTTTGAAAAATACAACAACAAACAGTACTTTTGAACGGTACAGTTGGTTTCATTACAACATTTACACTACATTTATTCATTTAACATAACCTTTATTGACTTAGAAAATGAAGAAAATGACAGGCTAATTAATATGTTATATGAATTTGTGTTTCAATATGTGGCATCGTCAGGTTTTCATACCTCAAATTAAAACCCAGTGATGTCTAATGGTAACGAAATAAAAACGAAACTAAGATTATGCCCTGTATCATGAAGAAAACATAGGTTTATTTTGTGTTACATGACACCTATTGGTGTTGCCTATATGAACAGTGCTAATTCAGGTTAAGAATACACTGTGACAGAGGCAAAACAATTTATTAAAATAATAATAACAACAATAACAATAATGATTATGACGACGCATGCAAAACAGAGAGAAAAGATATATAATTGACCTACAACAATCAACACAAATAAACAACAGAACTCTTACCTTAGTAACAAAAAACAGGAGAAAATGAGAAAAGAAAAATGGCACCCACTCCCTACTGCTCCAACACTCAACAATGCGCAAGCAATTCAAAGCTGCACACTACAGCCACAAGACATTTAAGTTGACCTTGGTTTAAGCTTAACACATCAAAGCTGCCACTACAGCCGTAACAACACATTTAAGCGTAACAACACACTTAAGCTTAACATACACCAACAAGAGCAACACTCCAAGTCTGGAAACACAACAGTCTCAGGCCACATTTACACATAGCCGGGTATTTAGAGAAACGAATATTTCTCCCCCTCCGTTTTCAAAAATAACATCGTGCACACAATATCGTTTTCAAAAACAGTTGCCGTTTACATCAACCCGCATAAATACAAAGGGGCGGCAGTGTAAGGAGAAGGATAAAGCCATGCAAGCCAATCAGAATCCTCAAAATCGACAACGACGAATAGCACGAGCGACTTCCTGTTCCTTTCAAAACAATAGACATGGCGCGAGGTTCGTTCGTGTGGACAGACAGCGAAGCAAATGCAAACAGGCCAAAAGCGTTTTCACAAAAGTAAAAATGAGTACCACTTTAACAGCATCCATGATCAAATAGTAGCCAAACAAACTCATAGACAGTATGGAACAAACTCTAAACATAGGGCGCTCACATGACGTAAGCATTTTCTGGCGCATAATGTGACGTTTGAGAACCTAAAACCCCGTTTCTCCCAGTTGACACGGCAACACATAACCGGCGTTTTCAGAAATCTCCACTTTGGCCGGAGTTTTTAAAAATAATCGTTTTCTGGGATAAAAACGGCGTTTTCGTGTAAATGACAGGCCAAAACGCAGGGAAATATCTGCGTTTTCCCATCGTGTAAACGGGGCCTCAGGCTCTTGGGAGAAGAAACCTCTCCCAGTCCCAGTCCCAGTCCCAGTCCCAGTCCCAGTCCCAGTCCCAGTCCCAGTCCCAGTCCCAGTCCCAGTCTCTCTCTCTCTCCCCGGCTCTGCTTAAATACTGGATCCTCTTGCCATTGATGAGGAACAGCTGGTAGGTCCCATCACCTAGATTAGGACAGGGAGGAGCACAAGAAATTGGACAAAAAAACAAACAAAACAAAAACCTTTTAATATATGTCCAAATAGAAACTGTTATTTAAAATGGTAATAATATATCACAATACTGTAGTTTATAGCCTAGGCTACTATATTTTAATCAAATAAATGCAGGTTGGGGGAGCAGCGCAAGAGACTTATTTCAAAAACATTAAAAAAATCCACCTGACACACACACACAAGTTTCAAGTTTTGAATAATACAACAACAAACAGTAATATTGTAAAGTATAATAACAATTGAATTTATAATTATATAGGATTATGTAATGGTTCACAAAATTCACGGTTCAATCACTGTCTGTTGTTGCATTGAGACTCTGGTAGGGCTTTATTTTGAAATTCTCGTCAGCAAAATAGAGGGAAAACAAACAATATTGACAATATTGTTTATAAAATGTTACTCACCATGTTAATTTATGGTGAATCTGACTGTTCCGTTGCGTTCGCACCACATACTTGATAATCGTGCTGTAAACATTACCTACGCCAATAGCAGGCGCTTAAATTCGTGACGTGCGCCAATGGCAGCTGCAAAGGAGAAGCAATATGGGAAATACCGACTGTTTTAAGGAATAAACGCAGAATTTTTGGTTCTTGTCGTGTTTAACACAATCTACACTCGATCGCGCGAGGATATCCATCGTGAAAAATCGCAGCTTGAATTTTTTTTTTAGTTACCATCGAAGTGAAAGACAGGTCCTCTCTGTGGTATAAATACAACGTACAACAGAACTACAACTCCCAGCAGGCCGTTGGGTCCATTGGCTGCGCGCGCACACACACTCAATAAATCAATGAATGACACTTACACATTAGAAAACACAAATGCATACGTCCTGGGACGGTAACACCAGTCAAATTAAATCATTAAAGGAAAATACATCTTTGCAGTGCATACACAGAAGTGCCAATAATATATTTTCACTGCATTTACAATTGCATAAATAAAGCTATGAGATCGTTACAATTAGAAATCAGAAAAAAAAAAAAAAATGTAAAAGTTTTTTTTTTTTTTTTTTTTTTTTTTTTAATTTATGTCCAAATAGAAACTGTTATTTAAAATGGTAATAATATATCACAATACTGTAGTTTATAGCCTAGGCTACTATATTTTAATCAAATAAATGCAGGCTGGGGGAGCAGCGCAAGAGACTTATTTCAAAAACATTAAAAAAATCCACCTGACACACACACAAGTTTCAAGTTTTGAAAAATACAACAACAAACAGTACTTTTGAACGGTACAGTTGGTTTCATTACAACATTTACACTACATTTATTCATTTAACATAACCTTTATTGACTTAGAAAATGAAGAAAATGACAGGCTAATTAATATGTTATATGAATTTGTGTTTCAATATGTGGCATCGTCAGGTTTTCATACCTCAAATTAAAACCCAGTGATGTCTAATGGTAACGAAATAAAAACGAAACTAAGATTATGCCCTGTATCATGAAGAAAACATAGGTTTATTTTGTGTTACATGACACCTATTGGTGTTGCCTATATGAACAGTGCTAATTCAGGTTAAGAATACACTGTGACAGAGGCAAAACAATTTATTAAAATAATAATAACAACAATAACAATAATGATTATGACGACGCATGCAAAACAGAGAGAAAAGATATATAATTGACCTACAACAATCAACACAAATAAACAACAGAACTCTTACCTTAGTAACAAAAAACAGGAGAAAATGAGAAAAGAAAAATGGCACCCACTCCCTACTGCTCCAACACTCAACAATGCGCAAGCAATTCAAAGCTGCACACTACAGCCACAAGACATTTAAGTTGACCTTGGTTTAAGCTTAACACATCAAAGCTGCCACTACAGCCGTAACAACACATTTAAGCGTAACAACACACTTAAGCTTAACATACACCAACAAGAGCAACACTCCAAGTCTGGAAACACAACAGTCTCAGGCCACATTTACACATAGCCGGGTATTTAGAGAAACGAATATTTCTCCCCCTCCGTTTTCAAAAATAACATCGTGCACACAATATCGTTTTCAAAAACAGTTGCCGTTTACATCAACCCGCATAAATACAAAGGGGCGGCAGTGTAAGGAGAAGGATAAAGCCATGCAAGCCAATCAGAATCCTCAAAATCGACAACGACGAATAGCACGAGCGACTTCCTGTTCCTTTCAAAACAATAGACATGGCGCGAGGTTCGTTCGTGTGGACAGACAGCGAAGCAAATGCAAACAGGCCAAAAGCGTTTTCACAAAAGTAAAAATGAGTACCACTTTAACAGCATCCATGATCAAATAGTAGCCAAACAAACTCATAGACAGTATGGAACAAACTCTAAACATAGGGCGCTCACATGACGTAAGCATTTTCTGGCGCATAATGTGACGTTTGAGAACCTAAAACCCCGTTTCTCCCAGTTGACACGGCAACACATAACCGGCGTTTTCAGAAATCTCCACTTTGGCCGGAGTTTTTAAAAATAATCGTTTTCTGGGATAAAAACGGCGTTTTCGTGTAAATGACAGGCCAAAACGCAGGGAAATATCTGCGTTTTCCCATCGTGTAAACGGGGCCTCAGGCTCTTGGGAGAAGAAACCTCTCCCAGTCCCAGTCCCAGTCCCAGTCCCAGTCCCAGTCCCAGTCCCAGTCCCAGTCCCAGTCCCAGTCCCAGTCCCAGTCCCAGTCCCAGTCCCAGTCCCAGTCTCTCTCTCTCTCCCCGGCTCTGCTTAAATACTGGATCCTCTTGCCATTGATGAGGAACAGCTGGTAGGTCCCATCACCTAGATTAGGACAGGGAGGAGCACAAGAAATTGGACAAAAAAACAAACAAAACAAAAACCTTTTAATATATGTCCAAATAGAAACTGTTATTTAAAATGGTAATAATATATCACAATACTGTAGTTTATAGCCTAGGCTACTATATTTTAATCAAATAAATGCAGGTTGGGGGAGCAGCGCAAGAGACTTATTTCAAAAACATTTAAAAAATCCACCTGACACACACACACAAGTTTCAAGTTTTGAATAATACAACAACAAACAGTAATATTGTAAAGTATAATAACAATTGAATTTATAATTATATAGGATTATGTAATGGTTCACAAAATTCACGGTTCAATCACTGTCTGTTGTTGCATTGAGACTCTGGTAGGGCTTTATTTTGAAATTCTCGTCAGCAAAATAGAGGGAAAACAAACAATATTGACAATATTGTTTATAAAATGTTACTCACCATGTTAATTTATGGTGAATCTGACTGTTCCGTTGCGTTCGCACCACATACTTGATAATCGTGCTGTAAACATTACCTACGCCAATAGCAGGCGCTTAAATTCGTGACGTGCGCCAATGGCAGCTGCAAAGGAGAAGCAATATGGGAAATACCGACTGTTTTAAGGAATAAACGCAGAATTTTTGGTTCTTGTCGTGTTTAACACAATCTACACTCGATCGCGCGAGGATATCCATCGTGAAAAATCGCAGCTTGAATTTTTTTTTTAGTTACCATCGAAGTGAAAGACAGGTCCTCTCTGTGGTATAAATACAACGTACAACAGAACTACAACTCCCAGCAGGCCGTTGGGTCCATTGGCTGCGCGCGCACACACACTCAATAAATCAATGAATGACACTTACACATTAGAAAACACAAATGCATACGTCCTGGGACGGTAACACCAGTCAAATTAAATCATTAAAGGAAAATACATCTTTGCAGTGCATACACAGAAGTGCCAATAATATATTTTCACTGCATTTACAATTGCATAAATAAAGCTATGAGATCGTTACAATTAGAAATCAGAAAAAAAAAAAAACATTTAAAAGTTTTTTTTTTTTTTTATTTTTTTTTTTTAATTTATGTCCAAATAGAAACTGTTATTTAAAATGGTAATAATATATCACAATACTGTAGTTTATAGCCTAGGCTACTATATTTTAATCAAATAAATGCAGGCTGGGGGAGCAGCGCAAGAGACTTATTTCAAAAACATTAAAAAAATCCACCTGACACACACACAAGTTTCAAGTTTTGAAAAATACAACAACAAACAGTACTTTTGAACGGTACAGTTGGTTTCATTACAACATTTACACTACATTTATTCATTTAACATAACCTTTATTGACTTAGAAAATGAAGAAAATGACAGGCTAATTAATATGTTATATGAATTTGTGTTTCAATATGTGGCATCGTCAGGTTTTCATACCTCAAATTAAAACCCAGTGATGTCTAATGGTAACGAAATAAAAACGAAACTAAGATTATGCCCTGTATCATGAAGAAAACATAGGTTTATTTTGTGTTACATGACACCTATTGGTGTTGCCTATATGAACAGTGCTAATTCAGGTTAAGAATACACTGTGACAGAGGCAAAACAATTTATTAAAATAATAATAACAACAATAACAATAATGATTATGACGACGCATGCAAAACAGAGAGAAAAGATATATAATTGACCTACAACAATCAACACAAATAAACAACAGAACTCTTACCTTAGTAACAAAAAACAGGAGAAAATGAGAAAAGAAAAATGGCACCCACTCCCTACTGCTCCAACACTCAACAATGCGCAAGCAATTCAAAGCTGCACACTACAGCCACAAGACATTTAAGTTGACCTTGGTTTAAGCTTAACACATCAAAGCTGCCACTACAGCCGTAACAACACATTTAAGCGTAACAACACACTTAAGCTTAACATACACCAACAAGAGCAACACTCCAAGTCTGGAAACACAACAGTCTCAGGCCACATTTACACATAGCCGGGTATTTAGAGAAACGAATATTTCTCCCCCTCCGTTTTCAAAAATAACATCGTGCACACAATATCGTTTTCAAAAACAGTTGCCGTTTACATCAACCCGCATAAATACAAAGGGGCGGCAGTGTAAGGAGAAGGATAAAGCCATGCAAGCCAATCAGAATCCTCAAAATCGACAACGACGAATAGCACGAGCGACTTCCTGTTCCTTTCAAAACAATAGACATGGCGCGAGGTTCGTTCGTGTGGACAGACAGCGAAGCAAATGCAAACAGGCCAAAAGCGTTTTCACAAAAGTAAAAATGAGTACCACTTTAACAGCATCCATGATCAAATAGTAGCCAAACAAACTCATAGACAGTATGGAACAAACTCTAAACATAGGGCGCTCACATGACGTAAGCATTTTCTGGCGCATAATGTGACGTTTGAGAACCTAAAACCCCGTTTCTCCCAGTTGACACGGCAACACATAACCGGCGTTTTCAGAAATCTCCACTTTGGCCGGAGTTTTTAAAAATAATCGTTTTCTGGGATAAAAACGGCGTTTTCGTGTAAATGACAGGCCAAAACGCAGGGAAATATCTGCGTTTTCCCATCGTGTAAACGGGGCCTCAGGCTCTTGGGAGAAGAAACCTCTCCCAGTCCCAGTCCCAGTCCCAGTCCCAGTCCCAGTCCCAGTCCCAGTCCCAGTCCCAGTCCCAGTCCCAGTCTCTCTCTCTCTCTCTCTCTCCCCGGCTCTGCTTAAATACTGGATCCTCTTGCCATTGATGAGGAACAGCTGGTAGGTCCCATCACCTAGATTAGGACAGGGAGGAGCACAAGAAATTGGACAAAAAAACAAACAAAACAAAAACCTTTTAATATATGTCCAAATAGAAACTGTTATTTAAAATGGTAATAATATATCACAATACTGTAGTTTATAGCCTAGGCTACTATATTTTAATCAAATAAATGCAGGTTGGGGGAGCAGCGCAAGAGACTTATTTCAAAAACATTAAAAAAATCCACCTGACACACACACACAAGTTTCAAGTTTTGAATAATACAACAACAAACAGTAATATTGTAAAGTATAATAACAATTGAATTTATAATTATATAGGATTATGTAATGGTTCACAAAATTCACGGTTCAATCACTGTCTGTTGTTGCATTGAGACTCTGGTAGGGCTTTATTTTGAAATTCTCGTCAGCAAAATAGAGGGAAAACAAACAATATTGACAATATTGTTTATAAAATGTTACTCACCATGTTAATTTATGGTGAATCTGACTGTTCCGTTGCGTTCGCACCACATACTTGATAATCGTGCTGTAAACATTACCTACGCCAATAGCAGGCGCTTAAATTCGTGACGTGCGCCAATGGCAGCTGCAAAGGAGAAGCAATATGGGAAATACCGACTGTTTTAAGGAATAAACGCAGAATTTTTGGTTCTTGTCGTGTTTAACACAATCTACACTCGATCGCGCGAGGATATCCATCGTGAAAAATCGCAGCTTGAATTTTTTTTTTAGTTACCGTCGAAGTGAAAGACAGGTCCTCTCTGTGGTATAAATACAACGTACAACAGAACTACAACTCCCAGCAGGCCGTTGGGTCCATTGGCTGCGCGCGCACACACACTCAATAAATCAATGAATGACACTTACACATTAGAAAACACAAATGCATACGTCCTGGGACGGTAACACCAGTCAAATTAAATCATTAAAGGAAAATACATCTTTGCAGTGCATACACAGAAGTGCCAATAATATATTTTCACTGCATTTACAATTGCATAAATAAAGCTATGAGATCGTTACAATTAGAAATCAGAAAAAAAAAAAAACATTTAAAAGTTTTTTTTATTTATTTATTTTTTTTTTTTATTTATGTCCAAATAGAAACTGTTATTTAAAATGGTAATAATATATCACAATACTGTAGTTTATAGCCTAGGCTACTATATTTTAATCAAATAAATGCAGGCTGGGGGAGCAGCGCAAGAGACTTATTTCAAAAACATTAAAAAAATCCACCTGACACACACACAAGTTTCAAGTTTTGAAAAATACAACAACAAACAGTACTTTTGAACGGTACAGTTGGTTTCATTACAACATTTACACTACATTTATTCATTTAACATAACCTTTATTGACTTAGAAAATGAAGAAAATGACAGGCTAATTAATATGTTATATGAATTTGTGTTTCAATATGTGGCATCGTCAGGTTTTCATACCTCAAATTAAAACCCAGTGATGTCTAATGGTAACGAAATAAAAACGAAACTAAGATTATGCCCTGTATCATGAAGAAAACATAGGTTTATTTTGTGTTACATGACACCTATTGGTGTTGCCTATATGAACAGTGCTAATTCAGGTTAAGAATACACTGTGACAGAGGCAAAACAATTTATTAAAATAATAATAACAACAATAACAATAATGATTATGACGACGCATGCAAAACAGAGAGAAAAGATATATAATTGACCTACAACAATCAACACAAATAAACAACAGAACTCTTACCTTAGTAACAAAAAACAGGAGAAAATGAGAAAAGAAAAATGGCACCCACTCCCTACTGCTCCAACACTCAACAATGCGCAAGCAATTCAAAGCTGCACACTACAGCCACAAGACATTTAAGTTGACCTTGGTTTAAGCTTAACACATCAAAGCTGCCACTACAGCCGTAACAACACATTTAAGCGTAACAACACACTTAAGCTTAACATACACCAACAAGAGCAACACTCCAAGTCTGGAAACACAACAGTCTCAGGCCACATTTACACATAGCCGGGTATTTAGAGAAACGAATATTTCTCCCCCTCCGTTTTCAAAAATAACATCGTGCACACAATATCGTTTTCAAAAACAGTTGCCGTTTACATCAACCCGCATAAATACAAAGGGGCGGCAGTGTAAGGAGAAGGATAAAGCCATGCAAGCCAATCAGAATCCTCAAAATCGACAACGACGAATAGCACGAGCGACTTCCTGTTCCTTTCAAAACAATAGACATGGCGCGAGGTTCGTTCGTGTGGACAGACAGCGAAGCAAATGCAAACAGGCCAAAAGCGTTTTCACAAAAGTAAAAATGAGTACCACTTTAACAGCATCCATGATCAAATAGTAGCCAAACAAACTCATAGACAGTATGGAACAAACTCTAAACATAGGGCGCTCACATGACGTAAGCATTTTCTGGCGCATAATGTGACGTTTGAGAACCTAAAACCCCGTTTCTCCCAGTTGACACGGCAACACATAACCGGCGTTTTCAGAAATCTCCACTTTGGCCGGAGTTTTTAAAAATAATCGTTTTCTGGGATAAAAACGGCGTTTTCGTGTAAATGACAGGCCAAAACGCAGGGAAATATCTGCGTTTTCCCATCGTGTAAACGGGGCCTCAGGCTCTTGGGAGAAGAAACCTCTCCCAGTCCCAGTCCCAGTCCCAGTCCCAGTCCCAGTCCCAGTCCCAGTCCCAGTCCCAGTCCCAGTCCCAGTCCCAGTCCCAGTCTCTCTCTCTCTCTCTCTCTCCCCGGCTCTGCTTAAATACTGGATCCTCTTGCCATTGATGAGGAACAGCTGGTAGGTCCCATCACCTAGATTAGGACAGGGAGGAGCACAAGAAATTGGACAAAAAAACAAACAAAACAAAAACCTTTTAATATATGTCCAAATAGAAACTGTTATTTAAAATGGTAATAATATATCACAATACTGTAGTTTATAGCCTAGGCTACTATATTTTAATCAAATAAATGCAGGTTGGGGGAGCAGCGCAAGAGACTTATTTCAAAAACATTAAAAAAATCCACCTGACACACACACACAAGTTTCAAGTTTTGAATAATACAACAACAAACAGTAATATTGTAAAGTATAATAACAATTGAATTTATAATTATATAGGATTATGTAATGGTTCACAAAATTCACGGTTCAATCACTGTCTGTTGTTGCATTGAGACTCTGGTAGGGCTTTATTTTGAAATTCTCGTCAGCAAAATAGAGGGAAAACAAACAATATTGACAATATTGTTTATAAAATGTTACTCACCATGTTAATTTATGGTGAATCTGACTGTTCCGTTGCGTTCGCACCACATACTTGATAATCGTGCTGTAAACATTACCTACGCCAATAGCAGGCGCTTAAATTCGTGACGTGCGCCAATGGCAGCTGCAAAGGAGAAGCAATATGGGAAATACCGACTGTTTTAAGGAATAAACGCAGAATTTTTGGTTCTTGTCGTGTTTAACACAATCTACACTCGATCGCGCGAGGATATCCATCGTGAAAAATCGCAGCTTGAATTTTTTTTTTAGTTACCGTCGAAGTGAAAGACAGGTCCTCTCTGTGGTATAAATACAACGTACAACAGAACTACAACTCCCAGCAGGCCGTTGGGTCCATTGGCTGCGCGCGCACACACACTCAATAAATCAATGAATGACACTTACACATTAGAAAACACAAATGCATACGTCCTGGGACGGTAACACCAGTCAAATTAAATCATTAAAGGAAAATACATCTTTGCAGTGCATACACAGAAGTGCCAATAATATATTTTCACTGCATTTACAATTGCATAAATAAAGCTATGAGATCGTTACAATTAGAAATCAGAAAAAAAAAAAAACATTTAAAAGTTTTTTTTATTTATTTTTTTTTATTTTTTATTTATGTCCAAATAGAAACTGTTATTTAAAATGGTAATAATATATCACAATACTGTAGTTTATAGCCTAGGCTACTATATTTTAATCAAATAAATGCAGGCTGGGGGAGCAGCGCAAGAGACTTATTTCAAAAACATTAAAAAAATCCACCTGACACACACACAAGTTTCAAGTTTTGAAAAATACAACAACAAACAGTACTTTTGAACGGTACAGTTGGTTTCATTACAACATTTACACTACATTTATTCATTTAACATAACCTTTATTGACTTAGAAAATGAAGAAAATGACAGGCTAATTAATATGTTATATGAATTTGTGTTTCAATATGTGGCATCGTCAGGTTTTCATACCTCAAATTAAAACCCAGTGATGTCTAATGGTAACGAAATAAAAACGAAACTAAGATTATGCCCTGTATCATGAAGAAAACATAGGTTTATTTTGTGTTACATGACACCTATTGGTGTTGCCTATATGAACAGTGCTAATTCAGGTTAAGAATACACTGTGACAGAGGCAAAACAATTTATTAAAATAATAATAACAACAATAACAATAATGATTATGACGACGCATGCAAAACAGAGAGAAAAGATATATAATTGACCTACAACAATCAACACAAATAAACAACAGAACTCTTACCTTAGTAACAAAAAACAGGAGAAAATGAGAAAAGAAAAATGGCACCCACTCCCTACTGCTCCAACACTCAACAATGCGCAAGCAATTCAAAGCTGCACACTACAGCCACAAGACATTTAAGTTGACCTTGGTTTAAGCTTAACACATCAAAGCTGCCACTACAGCCGTAACAACACATTTAAGCGTAACAACACACTTAAGCTTAACATACACCAACAAGAGCAACACTCCAAGTCTGGAAACACAACAGTCTCAGGCCACATTTACACATAGCCGGGTATTTAGAGAAACGAATATTTCTCCCCCTCCGTTTTCAAAAATAACATCGTGCACACAATATCGTTTTCAAAAACAGTTGCCGTTTACATCAACCCGCATAAATACAAAGGGGCGGCAGTGTAAGGAGAAGGATAAAGCCATGCAAGCCAATCAGAATCCTCAAAATCGACAACGACGAATAGCACGAGCGACTTCCTGTTCCTTTCAAAACAATAGACATGGCGCGAGGTTCGTTCGTGTGGACAGACAGCGAAGCAAATGCAAACAGGCCAAAAGCGTTTTCACAAAAGTAAAAATGAGTACCACTTTAACAGCATCCATGATCAAATAGTAGCCAAACAAACTCATAGACAGTATGGAACAAACTCTAAACATAGGGCGCTCACATGACGTAAGCATTTTCTGGCGCATAATGTGACGTTTGAGAACCTAAAACCCCGTTTCTCCCAGTTGACACGGCAACACATAACCGGCGTTTTCAGAAATCTCCACTTTGGCCGGAGTTTTTAAAAATAATCGTTTTCTGGGATAAAAACGGCGTTTTCGTGTAAATGACAGGCCAAAACGCAGGGAAATATCTGCGTTTTCCCATCGTGTAAACGGGGCCTCAGGCTCTTGGGAGAAGAAACCTCTCCCAGTCCCAGTCCCAGTCCCAGTCCCAGTCCCAGTCCCAGTCCCAGTCCCAGTCCCAGTCCCAGTCCCAGTCCCAGTCCCAGTCCCAGTCCCAGTCTCTCTCTCTCTCTCTCTCTCCCCGGCTCTGCTTAAATACTGGATCCTCTTGCCATTGATGAGGAACAGCTGGTAGGTCCCATCACCTAGATTAGGACAGGGAGGAGCACAAGAAATTGGACAAAAAAACAAACAAAACAAAAACCTTTTAATATATGTCCAAATAGAAACTGTTATTTAAAATGGTAATAATATATCACAATACTGTAGTTTATAGCCTAGGCTACTATATTTTAATCAAATAAATGCAGGTTGGGGGAGCAGCGCAAGAGACTTATTTCAAAAACATTAAAAAAATCCACCTGACACACACACACAAGTTTCAAGTTTTGAATAATACAACAACAAACAGTAATATTGTAAAGTATAATAACAATTGAATTTATAATTATATAGGATTATGTAATGGTTCACAAAATTCACGGTTCAATCACTGTCTGTTGTTGCATTGAGACTCTGGTAGGGCTTTATTTTGAAATTCTCGTCAGCAAAATAGAGGGAAAACAAACAATATTGACAATATTGTTTATAAAATGTTACTCACCATGTTAATTTATGGTGAATCTGACTGTTCCGTTGCGTTCGCACCACATACTTGATAATCGTGCTGTAAACATTACCTACGCCAATAGCAGGCGCTTAAATTCGTGACGTGCGCCAATGGCAGCTGCAAAGGAGAAGCAATATGGGAAATACCGACTGTTTTAAGGAATAAACGCAGAATTTTTGGTTCTTGTCGTGTTTAACACAATCTACACTCGATCGCGCGAGGATATCCATCGTGAAAAATCGCAGCTTGAATTTTTTTTTTAGTTACCGTCGAAGTGAAAGACAGGTCCTCTCTGTGGTATAAATACAACGTACAACAGAACTACAACTCCCAGCAGGCCGTTGGGTCCATTGGCTGCGCGCGCACACACACTCAATAAATCAATGAATGACACTTACACATTAGAAAACACAAATGCATACGTCCTGGGACGGTAACACCAGTCAAATTAAATCATTAAAGGAAAATACATCTTTGCAGTGCATACACAGAAGTGCCAATAATATATTTTCACTGCATTTACAATTGCATAAATAAAGCTATGAGATCGTTACAATTAGAAATCAGAAAAAAAAAAAAACATTTAAAAGTTTTTTTTATTTATTTTTTTTTTTTTTTTATTTATGTCCAAATAGAAACTGTTATTTAAAATGGTAATAATATATCACAATACTGTAGTTTATAGCCTAGGCTACTATATTTTAATCAAATAAATGCAGGCTGGGGGAGCAGCGCAAGAGACTTATTTCAAAAACATTAAAAAAATCCACCTGACACACACACAAGTTTCAAGTTTTGAAAAATACAACAACAAACAGTACTTTTGAACGGTACAGTTGGTTTCATTACAACATTTACACTACATTTATTCATTTAACATAACCTTTATTGACTTAGAAAATGAAGAAAATGACAGGCTAATTAATATGTTATATGAATTTGTGTTTCAATATGTGGCATCGTCAGGTTTTCATACCTCAAATTAAAACCCAGTGATGTCTAATGGTAACGAAATAAAAACGAAACTAAGATTATGCCCTGTATCATGAAGAAAACATAGGTTTATTTTGTGTTACATGACACCTATTGGTGTTGCCTATATGAACAGTGCTAATTCAGGTTAAGAATACACTGTGACAGAGGCAAAACAATTTATTAAAATAATAATAACAACAATAACAATAATGATTATGACGACGCATGCAAAACAGAGAGAAAAGATATATAATTGACCTACAACAATCAACACAAATAAACAACAGAACTCTTACCTTAGTAACAAAAAACAGGAGAAAATGAGAAAAGAAAAATGGCACCCACTCCCTACTGCTCCAACACTCAACAATGCGCAAGCAATTCAAAGCTGCACACTACAGCCACAAGACATTTAAGTTGACCTTGGTTTAAGCTTAACACATCAAAGCTGCCACTACAGCCGTAACAACACATTTAAGCGTAACAACACACTTAAGCTTAACATACACCAACAAGAGCAACACTCCAAGTCTGGAAACACAACAGTCTCAGGCCACATTTACACATAGCCGGGTATTTAGAGAAACGAATATTTCTCCCCCTCCGTTTTCAAAAATAACATCGTGCACACAATATCGTTTTCAAAAACAGTTGCCGTTTACATCAACCCGCATAAATACAAAGGGGCGGCAGTGTAAGGAGAAGGATAAAGCCATGCAAGCCAATCAGAATCCTCAAAATCGACAACGACGAATAGCACGAGCGACTTCCTGTTCCTTTCAAAACAATAGACATGGCGCGAGGTTCGTTCGTGTGGACAGACAGCGAAGCAAATGCAAACAGGCCAAAAGCGTTTTCACAAAAGTAAAAATGAGTACCACTTTAACAGCATCCATGATCAAATAGTAGCCAAACAAACTCATAGACAGTATGGAACAAACTCTAAACATAGGGCGCTCACATGACGTAAGCATTTTCTGGCGCATAATGTGACGTTTGAGAACCTAAAACCCCGTTTCTCCCAGTTGACACGGCAACACATAACCGGCGTTTTCAGAAATCTCCACTTTGGCCGGAGTTTTTAAAAATAATCGTTTTCTGGGATAAAAACGGCGTTTTCGTGTAAATGACAGGCCAAAACGCAGGGAAATATCTGCGTTTTCCCATCGTGTAAACGGGGCCTCAGGCTCTTGGGAGAAGAAACCTCTCCCAGTCCCAGTCCCAGTCCCAGTCCCAGTCCCAGTCCCAGTCCCAGTCCCAGTCCCAGTCCCAGTCCCAGTCTCTCTCTCTCTCTCTCTCTCCCCGGCTCTGCTTAAATACTGGATCCTCTTGCCATTGATGAGGAACAGCTGGTAGGTCCCATCACCTAGATTAGGACAGGGAGGAGCACAAGAAATTGGACAAAAAAACAAACAAAACAAAAACCTTTTAATATATGTCCAAATAGAAACTGTTATTTAAAATGGTAATAATATATCACAATACTGTAGTTTATAGCCTAGGCTACTATATTTTAATCAAATAAATGCAGGTTGGGGGAGCAGCGCAAGAGACTTATTTCAAAAACATTAAAAAAATCCACCTGACACACACACACAAGTTTCAAGTTTTGAATAATACAACAACAAACAGTAATATTGTAAAGTATAATAACAATTGAATTTATAATTATATAGGATTATGTAATGGTTCACAAAATTCACGGTTCAATCACTGTCTGTTGTTGCATTGAGACTCTGGTAGGGCTTTATTTTGAAATTCTCGTCAGCAAAATAGAGGGAAAACAAACAATATTGACAATATTGTTTATAAAATGTTACTCACCATGTTAATTTATGGTGAATCTGACTGTTCCGTTGCGTTCGCACCACATACTTGATAATCGTGCTGTAAACATTACCTACGCCAATAGCAGGCGCTTAAATTCGTGACGTGCGCCAATGGCAGCTGCAAAGGAGAAGCAATATGGGAAATACCGACTGTTTTAAGGAATAAACGCAGAATTTTTGGTTCTTGTCGTGTTTAACACAATCTACACTCGATCGCGCGAGGATATCCATCGTGAAAAATCGCAGCTTGAATTTTTTTTTTAGTTACCGTCGAAGTGAAAGACAGGTCCTCTCTGTGGTATAAATACAACGTACAACAGAACTACAACTCCCAGCAGGCCGTTGGGTCCATTGGCTGCGCGCGCACACACACTCAATAAATCAATGAATGACACTTACACATTAGAAAACACAAATGCATACGTCCTGGGACGGTAACACCAGTCAAATTAAATCATTAAAGGAAAATACATCTTTGCAGTGCATACACAGAAGTGCCAATAATATATTTTCACTGCATTTACAATTGCATAAATAAAGCTATGAGATCGTTACAATTAGAAATCAGAAAAAAAAAAAAACATTTAAAAGTTTTTTTTATTTATTTTTTTTTATTTTTTATTTATGTCCAAATAGAAACTGTTATTTAAAATGGTAATAATATATCACAATACTGTAGTTTATAGCCTAGGCTACTATATTTTAATCAAATAAATGCAGGCTGGGGGAGCAGCGCAAGAGACTTATTTCAAAAACATTAAAAAAATCCACCTGACACACACACAAGTTTCAAGTTTTGAAAAATACAACAACAAACAGTACTTTTGAACGGTACAGTTGGTTTCATTACAACATTTACACTACATTTATTCATTTAACATAACCTTTATTGACTTAGAAAATGAAGAAAATGACAGGCTAATTAATATGTTATATGAATTTGTGTTTCAATATGTGGCATCGTCAGGTTTTCATACCTCAAATTAAAACCCAGTGATGTCTAATGGTAACGAAATAAAAACGAAACTAAGATTATGCCCTGTATCATGAAGAAAACATAGGTTTATTTTGTGTTACATGACACCTATTGGTGTTGCCTATATGAACAGTGCTAATTCAGGTTAAGAATACACTGTGACAGAGGCAAAACAATTTATTAAAATAATAATAACAACAATAACAATAATGATTATGACGACGCATGCAAAACAGAGAGAAAAGATATATAATTGACCTACAACAATCAACACAAATAAACAACAGAACTCTTACCTTAGTAACAAAAAACAGGAGAAAATGAGAAAAGAAAAATGGCACCCACTCCCTACTGCTCCAACACTCAACAATGCGCAAGCAATTCAAAGCTGCACACTACAGCCACAAGACATTTAAGTTGACCTTGGTTTAAGCTTAACACATCAAAGCTGCCACTACAGCCGTAACAACACATTTAAGCGTAACAACACACTTAAGCTTAACATACACCAACAAGAGCAACACTCCAAGTCTGGAAACACAACAGTCTCAGGCCACATTTACACATAGCCGGGTATTTAGAGAAACGAATATTTCTCCCCCTCCGTTTTCAAAAATAACATTGTGCACACAATATCGTTTTCAAAAACAGTTGCCGTTTACATCAACCCGCATAAATACAAAGGGGCGGCAGTGTAAGGAGAAGGATAAAGCCATGCAAGCCAATCAGAATCCTCAAAATCGACAACGACGAATAGCACGAGCGACTTCCTGTTCCTTTCAAAACAATAGACATGGCGCGAGGTTCGTTCGTGTGGACAGACAGCGAAGCAAATGCAAACAGGCCAAAAGCGTTTTCACAAAAGTAAAAATGAGTACCACTTTAACAGCATCCATGATCAAATAGTAGCCAAACAAACTCATAGACAGTATGGAACAAACTCTAAACATAGGGCGCTCACATGACGTAAGCATTTTCTGGCGCATAATGTGACGTTTGAGAACCTAAAACCCCGTTTCTCCCAGTTGACACGGCAACACATAACCGGCGTTTTCAGAAATCTCCACTTTGGCCGGAGTTTTTAAAAATAATCGTTTTCTGGGATAAAAACGGCGTTTTCGTGTAAATGACAGGCCAAAACGCAGGGAAATATCTGCGTTTTCCCATCGTGTAAACGGGGCCTCAGGCTCTTGGGAGAAGAAACCTCTCCCAGTCCCAGTCCCAGTCCCAGTCCCAGTCCCAGTCCCAGTCCCAGTCCCAGTCTCTCTCTCTCTCTCTCTCTCCCCGGCTCTGCTTAAATACTGGATCCTCTTGCCATTGATGAGGAACAGCTGGTAGGTCCCATCACCTAGATTAGGACAGGGAGGAGCACAAGAAATTGGACAAAAAAACAAACAAAACAAAAACCTTTTAATATATGTCCAAATAGAAACTGTTATTTAAAATGGTAATAATATATCACAATACTGTAGTTTATAGCCTAGGCTACTATATTTTAATCAAATAAATGCAGGTTGGGGGAGCAGCGCAAGAGACTTATTTCAAAAACATTAAAAAAATCCACCTGACACACACACACAAGTTTCAAGTTTTGAATAATACAACAACAAACAGTAATATTGTAAAGTATAATAACAATTGAATTTATAATTATATAGGATTATGTAATGGTTCACAAAATTCACGGTTCAATCACTGTCTGTTGTTGCATTGAGACTCTGGTAGGGCTTTATTTTGAAATTCTCGTCAGCAAAATAGAGGGAAAACAAACAATATTGACAATATTGTTTATAAAATGTTACTCACCATGTTAATTTATGGTGAATCTGACTGTTCCGTTGCGTTCGCACCACATACTTGATAATCGTGCTGTAAACATTACCTACGCCAATAGCAGGCGCTTAAATTCGTGACGTGCGCCAATGGCAGCTGCAAAGGAGAAGCAATATGGGAAATACCGACTGTTTTAAGGAATAAACGCAGAATTTTTGGTTCTTGTCGTGTTTAACACAATCTACACTCGATCGCGCGAGGATATCCATCGTGAAAAATCGCAGCTTGAATTTTTTTTTTAGTTACCGTCGAAGTGAAAGACAGGTCCTCTCTGTGGTATAAATACAACGTACAACAGAACTACAACTCCCAGCAGGCCGTTGGGTCCATTGGCTGCGCGCGCACACACACTCAATAAATCAATGAATGACACTTACACATTAGAAAACACAAATGCATACGTCCTGGGACGGTAACACCAGTCAAATTAAATCATTAAAGGAAAATACATCTTTGCAGTGCATACACAGAAGTGCCAATAATATATTTTCACTGCATTTACAATTGCATAAATAAAGCTATGAGATCGTTACAATTAGAAATCAGAAAAAAAAAATTTTTTAAAAAAGTTTTTTTTTTTATTTTTTTTATTTTTTTTTTTTATTTATGTCCAAATAGAAACTGTTATTTAAAATGGTAATAATATATCACAATACTGTAGTTTATAGCCTAGGCTACTATATTTTAATCAAATAAATGCAGGCTGGGGGAGCAGCGCAAGAGACTTATTTCAAAAACATTAAAAAAATCCACCTGACACACACACAAGTTTCAAGTTTTGAAAAATACAACAACAAACAGTACTTTTGAACGGTACAGTTGGTTTCATTACAACATTTACACTACATTTATTCATTTAACATAACCTTTATTGACTTAGAAAATGAAGAAAATGACAGGCTAATTAATATGTTATATGAATTTGTGTTTCAATATGTGGCATCGTCAGGTTTTCATACCTCAAATTAAAACCCAGTGATGTCTAATGGTAACGAAATAAAAACGAAACTAAGATTATGCCCTGTATCATGAAGAAAACATAGGTTTATTTTGTGTTACATGACACCTATTGGTGTTGCCTATATGAACAGTGCTAATTCAGGTTAAGAATACACTGTGACAGAGGCAAAACAATTTATTAAAATAATAATAACAACAATAACAATAATGATTATGACGACGCATGCAAAACAGAGAGAAAAGATATATAATTGACCTACAACAATCAACACAAATAAACAACAGAACTCTTACCTTAGTAACAAAAAACAGGAGAAAATGAGAAAAGAAAAATGGCACCCACTCCCTACTGCTCCAACACTCAACAATGCGCAAGCAATTCAAAGCTGCACACTACAGCCACAAGACATTTAAGTTGACCTTGGTTTAAGCTTAACACATCAAAGCTGCCACTACAGCCGTAACAACACATTTAAGCGTAACAACACACTTAAGCTTAACATACACCAACAAGAGCAACACTCCAAGTCTGGAAACACAACAGTCTCAGGCCACATTTACACATAGCCGGGTATTTAGAGAAACGAATATTTCTCCCCCTCCGTTTTCAAAAATAACATCGTGCACACAATATCGTTTTCAAAAACAGTTGCCGTTTACATCAACCCGCATAAATACAAAGGGGCGGCAGTGTAAGGAGAAGGATAAAGCCATGCAAGCCAATCAGAATCCTCAAAATCGACAACGACGAATAGCACGAGCGACTTCCTGTTCCTTTCAAAACAATAGACATGGCGCGAGGTTCGTTCGTGTGGACAGACAGCGAAGCAAATGCAAACAGGCCAAAAGCGTTTTCACAAAAGTAAAAATGAGTACCACTTTAACAGCATCCATGATCAAATAGTAGCCAAACAAACTCATAGACAGTATGGAACAAACTCTAAACATAGGGCGCTCACATGACGTAAGCATTTTCTGGCGCATAATGTGACGTTTGAGAACCTAAAACCCCGTTTCTCCCAGTTGACACGGCAACACATAACCGGCGTTTTCAGAAATCTCCACTTTGGCCGGAGTTTTTAAAAATAATCGTTTTCTGGGATAAAAACGGCGTTTTCGTGTAAATGACAGGCCAAAACGCAGGGAAATATCTGCGTTTTCCCATCGTGTAAACGGGGCCTCAGGCTCTTGGGAGAAGAAACCTCTCCCAGTCCCAGTCCCAGTCCCAGTCCCAGTCCCAGTCCCAGTCCCAGTCCCAGTCCCAGTCCCAGTCTCTCTCTCTCTCTCCCCGGCTCTGCTTAAATACTGGATCCTCTTGCCATTGATGAGGAACAGCTGGTAGGTCCCATCACCTAGATTAGGACAGGGAGGAGCACAAGAAATTGGACAAAAAAACAAACAAAACAAAAACCTTTTAATATATGTCCAAATAGAAACTGTTATTTAAAATGGTAATAATATATCACAATACTGTAGTTTATAGCCTAGGCTACTATATTTTAATCAAATAAATGCAGGTTGGGGGAGCAGCGCAAGAGACTTATTTCAAAAACATTAAAAAAATCCACCTGACACACACACACAAGTTTCAAGTTTTGAATAATACAACAACAAACAGTAATATTGTAAAGTATAATAACAATTGAATTTATAATTATATAGGATTATGTAATGGTTCACAAAATTCACGGTTCAATCACTGTCTGTTGTTGCATTGAGACTCTGGTAGGGCTTTATTTTGAAATTCTCGTCAGCAAAATAGAGGGAAAACAAACAATATTGACAATATTGTTTATAAAATGTTACTCACCATGTTAATTTATGGTGAATCTGACTGTTCCGTTGCGTTCGCACCACATACTTGATAATCGTGCTGTAAACATTACCTACGCCAATAGCAGGCGCTTAAATTCGTGACGTGCGCCAATGGCAGCTGCAAAGGAGAAGCAATATGGGAAATACCGACTGTTTTAAGGAATAAACGCAGAATTTTTGGTTCTTGTCGTGTTTAACACAATCTACACTCGATCGCGCGAGGATATCCATCGTGAAAAATCGCAGCTTGAATTTTTTTTTTAGTTACCATCGAAGTGAAAGACAGGTCCTCTCTGTGGTATAAATACAACGTACAACAGAACTACAACTCCCAGCAGGCCGTTGGGTCCATTGGCTGCGCGCGCACACACACTCAATAAATCAATGAATGACACTTACACATTAGAAAACACAAATGCATACGTCCTGGGACGGTAACACCAGTCAAATTAAATCATTAAAGGAAAATACATCTTTGCAGTGCATACACAGAAGTGCCAATAATATATTTTCACTGCATTTACAATTGCATAAATAAAGCTATGAGATCGTTACAATTAGAAATCAGAAAAAAAAAAAAAAATTTAAAAGTTTTTTTTATTTTTTTTTTTTATTTTTTTATTTATGTCCAAATAGAAACTGTTATTTAAAATGGTAATAATATATCACAATACTGTAGTTTATAGCCTAGGCTACTATATTTTAATCAAATAAATGCAGGCTGGGGGAGCAGCGCAAGAGACTTATTTCAAAAACATTAAAAAAATCCACCTGACACACACACAAGTTTCAAGTTTTGAAAAATACAACAACAAACAGTACTTTTGAACGGTACAGTTGGTTTCATTACAACATTTACACTACATTTATTCATTTAACATAACCTTTATTGACTTAGAAAATGAAGAAAATGACAGGCTAATTAATATGTTATATGAATTTGTGTTTCAATATGTGGCATCGTCAGGTTTTCATACCTCAAATTAAAACCCAGTGATGTCTAATGGTAACGAAATAAAAACGAAACTAAGATTATGCCCTGTATCATGAAGAAAACATAGGTTTATTTTGTGTTACATGACACCTATTGGTGTTGCCTATATGAACAGTGCTAATTCAGGTTAAGAATACACTGTGACAGAGGCAAAACAATTTATTAAAATAATAATAACAACAATAACAATAATGATTATGACGACGCATGCAAAACAGAGAGAAAAGATATATAATTGACCTACAACAATCAACACAAATAAACAACAGAACTCTTACCTTAGTAACAAAAAACAGGAGAAAATGAGAAAAGAAAAATGGCACCCACTCCCTACTGCTCCAACACTCAACAATGCGCAAGCAATTCAAAGCTGCACACTACAGCCACAAGACATTTAAGTTGACCTTGGTTTAAGCTTAACACATCAAAGCTGCCACTACAGCCGTAACAACACATTTAAGCGTAACAACACACTTAAGCTTAACATACACCAACAAGAGCAACACTCCAAGTCTGGAAACACAACAGTCTCAGGCCACATTTACACATAGCCGGGTATTTAGAGAAACGAATATTTCTCCCCCTCCGTTTTCAAAAATAACATCGTGCACACAATATCGTTTTCAAAAACAGTTGCCGTTTACATCAACCCGCATAAATACAAAGGGGCGGCAGTGTAAGGAGAAGGATAAAGCCATGCAAGCCAATCAGAATCCTCAAAATCGACAACGACGAATAGCACGAGCGACTTCCTGTTCCTTTCAAAACAATAGACATGGCGCGAGGTTCGTTCGTGTGGACAGACAGCGAAGCAAATGCAAACAGGCCAAAAGCGTTTTCACAAAAGTAAAAATGAGTACCACTTTAACAGCATCCATGATCAAATAGTAGCCAAACAAACTCATAGACAGTATGGAACAAACTCTAAACATAGGGCGCTCACATGACGTAAGCATTTTCTGGCGCATAATGTGACGTTTGAGAACCTAAAACCCCGTTTCTCCCAGTTGACACGGCAACACATAACCGGCGTTTTCAGAAATCTCCACTTTGGCCGGAGTTTTTAAAAATAATCGTTTTCTGGGATAAAAACGGCGTTTTCGTGTAAATGACAGGCCAAAACGCAGGGAAATATCTGCGTTTTCCCATCGTGTAAACGGGGCCTCAGGCTCTTGGGAGAAGAAACCTCTCCCAGTCCCAGTCCCAGTCCCAGTCCCAGTCCCAGTCCCAGTCCCAGTCCCAGTCCCAGTCCCAGTCCCAGTCCCAGTCCCAGTCCCAGTCTCTCTCTCTCTCTCCCCGGCTCTGCTTAAATACTGGATCCTCTTGCCATTGATGAGGAACAGCTGGTAGGTCCCATCACCTAGATTAGGACAGGGAGGAGCACAAGAAATTGGACAAAAAAACAAACAAAACAAAAACCTTTTAATATATGTCCAAATAGAAACTGTTATTTAAAATGGTAATAATATATCACAATACTGTAGTTTATAGCCTAGGCTACTATATTTTAATCAAATAAATGCAGGTTGGGGGAGCAGCGCAAGAGACTTATTTCAAAAACATTAAAAAAATCCACCTGACACACACACACAAGTTTCAAGTTTTGAATAATACAACAACAAACAGTAATATTGTAAAGTATAATAACAATTGAATTTATAATTATATAGGATTATGTAATGGTTCACAAAATTCACGGTTCAATCACTGTCTGTTGTTGCATTGAGACTCTGGTAGGGCTTTATTTTGAAATTCTCGTCAGCAAAATAGAGGGAAAACAAACAATATTGACAATATTGTTTATAAAATGTTACTCACCATGTTAATTTATGGTGAATCTGACTGTTCCGTTGCGTTCGCACCACATACTTGATAATCGTGCTGTAAACATTACCTACGCCAATAGCAGGCGCTTAAATTCGTGACGTGCGCCAATGGCAGCTGCAAAGGAGAAGCAATATGGGAAATACCGACTGTTTTAAGGAATAAACGCAGAATTTTTGGTTCTTGTCGTGTTTAACACAATCTACACTCGATCGCGCGAGGATATCCATCGTGAAAAATCGCAGCTTGAATTTTTTTTTTAGTTACCGTCGAAGTGAAAGACAGGTCCTCTCTGTGGTATAAATACAACGTACAACAGAACTACAACTCCCAGCAGGCCGTTGGGTCCATTGGCTGCGCGCGCACACACACTCAATAAATCAATGAATGACACTTACACATTAGAAAACACAAATGCATACGTCCTGGGACGGTAACACCAGTCAAATTAAATCATTAAAGGAAAATACATCTTTGCAGTGCATACACAGAAGTGCCAATAATATATTTTCACTGCATTTACAATTGCATAAATAAAGCTATGAGATCGTTACAATTAGAAATCAGAAAAAAAAAATTTTTTAAAAAAGTTTTTTTTTTTATTTTTTTTATTTTTTTTTTTTATTTATGTCCAAATAGAAACTGTTATTTAAAATGGTAATAATATATCACAATACTGTAGTTTATAGCCTAGGCTACTATATTTTAATCAAATAAATGCAGGCTGGGGGAGCAGCGCAAGAGACTTATTTCAAAAACATTAAAAAAATCCACCTGACACACACACAAGTTTCAAGTTTTGAAAAATACAACAACAAACAGTACTTTTGAACGGTACAGTTGGTTTCATTACAACATTTACACTACATTTATTCATTTAACATAACCTTTATTGACTTAGAAAATGAAGAAAATGACAGGCTAATTAATATGTTATATGAATTTGTGTTTCAATATGTGGCATCGTCAGGTTTTCATACCTCAAATTAAAACCCAGTGATGTCTAATGGTAACGAAATAAAAACGAAACTAAGATTATGCCCTGTATCATGAAGAAAACATAGGTTTATTTTGTGTTACATGACACCTATTGGTGTTGCCTATATGAACAGTGCTAATTCAGGTTAAGAATACACTGTGACAGAGGCAAAACAATTTATTAAAATAATAATAACAACAATAACAATAATGATTATGACGACGCATGCAAAACAGAGAGAAAAGATATATAATTGACCTACAACAATCAACACAAATAAACAACAGAACTCTTACCTTAGTAACAAAAAACAGGAGAAAATGAGAAAAGAAAAATGGCACCCACTCCCTACTGCTCCAACACTCAACAATGCGCAAGCAATTCAAAGCTGCACACTACAGCCACAAGACATTTAAGTTGACCTTGGTTTAAGCTTAACACATCAAAGCTGCCACTACAGCCGTAACAACACATTTAAGCGTAACAACACACTTAAGCTTAACATACACCAACAAGAGCAACACTCCAAGTCTGGAAACACAACAGTCTCAGGCCACATTTACACATAGCCGGGTATTTAGAGAAACGAATATTTCTCCCCCTCCGTTTTCAAAAATAACATCGTGCACACAATATCGTTTTCAAAAACAGTTGCCGTTTACATCAACCCGCATAAATACAAAGGGGCGGCAGTGTAAGGAGAAGGATAAAGCCATGCAAGCCAATCAGAATCCTCAAAATCGACAACGACGAATAGCACGAGCGACTTCCTGTTCCTTTCAAAACAATAGACATGGCGCGAGGTTCGTTCGTGTGGACAGACAGCGAAGCAAATGCAAACAGGCCAAAAGCGTTTTCACAAAAGTAAAAATGAGTACCACTTTAACAGCATCCATGATCAAATAGTAGCCAAACAAACTCATAGACAGTATGGAACAAACTCTAAACATAGGGCGCTCACATGACGTAAGCATTTTCTGGCGCATAATGTGACGTTTGAGAACCTAAAACCCCGTTTCTCCCAGTTGACACGGCAACACATAACCGGCGTTTTCAGAAATCTCCACTTTGGCCGGAGTTTTTAAAAATAATCGTTTTCTGGGATAAAAACGGCGTTTTCGTGTAAATGACAGGCCAAAACGCAGGGAAATATCTGCGTTTTCCCATCGTGTAAACGGGGCCTCAGGCTCTTGGGAGAAGAAACCTCTCCCAGTCCCAGTCCCAGTCCCAGTCCCAGTCCCAGTCCCAGTCCCAGTCCCAGTCCCAGTCCCAGTCCCAGTCCCAGTCCCAGTCCCAGTCCCAGTCTCTCTCTCTCTCTCCCCGGCTCTGCTTAAATACTGGATCCTCTTGCCATTGATGAGGAACAGCTGGTAGGTCCCATCACCTAGATTAGGACAGGGAGGAGCACAAGAAATTGGACAAAAAAACAAACAAAACAAAAACCTTTTAATATATGTCCAAATAGAAACTGTTATTTAAAATGGTAATAATATATCACAATACTGTAGTTTATAGCCTAGGCTACTATATTTTAATCAAATAAATGCAGGTTGGGGGAGCAGCGCAAGAGACTTATTTCAAAAACATTAAAAAAATCCACCTGACACACACACACAAGTTTCAAGTTTTGAATAATACAACAACAAACAGTAATATTGTAAAGTATAATAACAATTGAATTTATAATTATATAGGATTATGTAATGGTTCACAAAATTCACGGTTCAATCACTGTCTGTTGTTGCATTGAGACTCTGGTAGGGCTTTATTTTGAAATTCTCGTCAGCAAAATAGAGGGAAAACAAACAATATTGACAATATTGTTTATAAAATGTTACTCACCATGTTAATTTATGGTGAATCTGACTGTTCCGTTGCGTTCGCACCACATACTTGATAATCGTGCTGTAAACATTACCTACGCCAATAGCAGGCGCTTAAATTCGTGACGTGCGCCAATGGCAGCTGCAAAGGAGAAGCAATATGGGAAATACCGACTGTTTTAAGGAATAAACGCAGAATTTTTGGTTCTTGTCGTGTTTAACACAATCTACACTCGATCGCGCGAGGATATCCATCGTGAAAAATCGCAGCTTGAATTTTTTTTTTAGTTACCATCGAAGTGAAAGACAGGTCCTCTCTGTGGTATAAATACAACGTACAACAGAACTACAACTCCCAGCAGGCCGTTGGGTCCATTGGCTGCGCGCGCACACACACTCAATAAATCAATGAATGACACTTACACATTAGAAAACACAAATGCATACGTCCTGGGACGGTAACACCAGTCAAATTAAATCATTAAAGGAAAATACATCTTTGCAGTGCATACACAGAAGTGCCAATAATATATTTTCACTGCATTTACAATTGCATAAATAAAGCTATGAGATCGTTACAATTAGAAATCAGAAAAAAAAAAAAAAATTTAAAAGTTTTTTTTTTTTTTTTTTTTTTTTTTTTTATTTATGTCCAAATAGAAACTGTTATTTAAAATGGTAATAATATATCACAATACTGTAGTTTATAGCCTAGGCTACTATATTTTAATCAAATAAATGCAGGCTGGGGGAGCAGCGCAAGAGACTTATTTCAAAAACATTAAAAAAATCCACCTGACACACACACAAGTTTCAAGTTTTGAAAAATACAACAACAAACAGTACTTTTGAACGGTACAGTTGGTTTCATTACAACATTTACACTACATTTATTCATTTAACATAACCTTTATTGACTTAGAAAATGAAGAAAATGACAGGCTAATTAATATGTTATATGAATTTGTGTTTCAATATGTGGCATCGTCAGGTTTTCATACCTCAAATTAAAACCCAGTGATGTCTAATGGTAACGAAATAAAAACGAAACTAAGATTATGCCCTGTATCATGAAGAAAACATAGGTTTATTTTGTGTTACATGACACCTATTGGTGTTGCCTATATGAACAGTGCTAATTCAGGTTAAGAATACACTGTGACAGAGGCAAAACAATTTATTAAAATAATAATAACAACAATAACAATAATGATTATGACGACGCATGCAAAACAGAGAGAAAAGATATATAATTGACCTACAACAATCAACACAAATAAACAACAGAACTCTTACCTTAGTAACAAAAAACAGGAGAAAATGAGAAAAGAAAAATGGCACCCACTCCCTACTGCTCCAACACTCAACAATGCGCAAGCAATTCAAAGCTGCACACTACAGCCACAAGACATTTAAGTTGACCTTGGTTTAAGCTTAACACATCAAAGCTGCCACTACAGCCGTAACAACACATTTAAGCGTAACAACACACTTAAGCTTAACATACACCAACAAGAGCAACACTCCAAGTCTGGAAACACAACAGTCTCAGGCCACATTTACACATAGCCGGGTATTTAGAGAAACGAATATTTCTCCCCCTCCGTTTTCAAAAATAACATCGTGCACACAATATCGTTTTCAAAAACAGTTGCCGTTTACATCAACCCGCATAAATACAAAGGGGCGGCAGTGTAAGGAGAAGGATAAAGCCATGCAAGCCAATCAGAATCCTCAAAATCGACAACGACGAATAGCACGAGCGACTTCCTGTTCCTTTCAAAACAATAGACATGGCGCGAGGTTCGTTCGTGTGGACAGACAGCGAAGCAAATGCAAACAGGCCAAAAGCGTTTTCACAAAAGTAAAAATGAGTACCACTTTAACAGCATCCATGATCAAATAGTAGCCAAACAAACTCATAGACAGTATGGAACAAACTCTAAACATAGGGCGCTCACATGACGTAAGCATTTTCTGGCGCATAATGTGACGTTTGAGAACCTAAAACCCCGTTTCTCCCAGTTGACACGGCAACACATAACCGGCGTTTTCAGAAATCTCCACTTTGGCCGGAGTTTTTAAAAATAATCGTTTTCTGGGATAAAAACGGCGTTTTCGTGTAAATGACAGGCCAAAACGCAGGGAAATATCTGCGTTTTCCCATCGTGTAAACGGGGCCTCAGGCTCTTGGGAGAAGAAACCTCTCCCAGTCCCAGTCCCAGTCCCAGTCCCAGTCCCAGTCCCAGTCCCAGTCCCAGTCCCAGTCCCAGTCCCAGTCCCAGTCTCTCTCTCTCTCTCCCCGGCTCTGCTTAAATACTGGATCCTCTTGCCATTGATGAGGAACAGCTGGTAGGTCCCATCACCTAGATTAGGACAGGGAGGAGCACAAGAAATTGGACAAAAAAACAAACAAAACAAAAACCTTTTAATATATGTCCAAATAGAAACTGTTATTTAAAATGGTAATAATATATCACAATACTGTAGTTTATAGCCTAGGCTACTATATTTTAATCAAATAAATGCAGGTTGGGGGAGCAGCGCAAGAGACTTATTTCAAAAACATTAAAAAAATCCACCTGACACACACACACAAGTTTCAAGTTTTGAATAATACAACAACAAACAGTAATATTGTAAAGTATAATAACAATTGAATTTATAATTATATAGGATTATGTAATGGTTCACAAAATTCACGGTTCAATCACTGTCTGTTGTTGCATTGAGACTCTGGTAGGGCTTTATTTTGAAATTCTCGTCAGCAAAATAGAGGGAAAACAAACAATATTGACAATATTGTTTATAAAATGTTACTCACCATGTTAATTTATGGTGAATCTGACTGTTCCGTTGCGTTCGCACCACATACTTGATAATCGTGCTGTAAACATTACCTACGCCAATAGCAGGCGCTTAAATTCGTGACGTGCGCCAATGGCAGCTGCAAAGGAGAAGCAATATGGGAAATACCGACTGTTTTAAGGAATAAACGCAGAATTTTTGGTTCTTGTCGTGTTTAACACAATCTACACTCGATCGCGCGAGGATATCCATCGTGAAAAATCGCAGCTTGAATTTTTTTTTTAGTTACCATCGAAGTGAAAGACAGGTCCTCTCTGTGGTATAAATACAACGTACAACAGAACTACAACTCCCAGCAGGCCGTTGGGTCCATTGGCTGCGCGCGCACACACACTCAATAAATCAATGAATGACACTTACACATTAGAAAACACAAATGCATACGTCCTGGGACGGTAACACCAGTCAAATTAAATCATTAAAGGAAAATACATCTTTGCAGTGCATACACAGAAGTGCCAATAATATATTTTCACTGCATTTACAATTGCATAAATAAAGCTATGAGATCGTTACAATTAGAAATCAGAAAAAAAAAAAAAAATTTAAAAGTTTTTTTTTTTTTTTTTTTTTTTTTTTTTATTTATGTCCAAATAGAAACTGTTATTTAAAATGGTAATAATATATCACAATACTGTAGTTTATAGCCTAGGCTACTATATTTTAATCAAATAAATGCAGGCTGGGGGAGCAGCGCAAGAGACTTATTTCAAAAACATTAAAAAAATCCACCTGACACACACACAAGTTTCAAGTTTTGAAAAATACAACAACAAACAGTACTTTTGAACGGTACAGTTGGTTTCATTACAACATTTACACTACATTTATTCATTTAACATAACCTTTATTGACTTAGAAAATGAAGAAAATGACAGGCTAATTAATATGTTATATGAATTTGTGTTTCAATATGTGGCATCGTCAGGTTTTCATACCTCAAATTAAAACCCAGTGATGTCTAATGGTAACGAAATAAAAACGAAACTAAGATTATGCCCTGTATCATGAAGAAAACATAGGTTTATTTTGTGTTACATGACACCTATTGGTGTTGCCTATATGAACAGTGCTAATTCAGGTTAAGAATACACTGTGACAGAGGCAAAACAATTTATTAAAATAATAATAACAACAATAACAATAATGATTATGACGACGCATGCAAAACAGAGAGAAAAGATATATAATTGACCTACAACAATCAACACAAATAAACAACAGAACTCTTACCTTAGTAACAAAAAACAGGAGAAAATGAGAAAAGAAAAATGGCACCCACTCCCTACTGCTCCAACACTCAACAATGCGCAAGCAATTCAAAGCTGCACACTACAGCCACAAGACATTTAAGTTGACCTTGGTTTAAGCTTAACACATCAAAGCTGCCACTACAGCCGTAACAACACATTTAAGCGTAACAACACACTTAAGCTTAACATACACCAACAAGAGCAACACTCCAAGTCTGGAAACACAACAGTCTCAGGCCACATTTACACATAGCCGGGTATTTAGAGAAACGAATATTTCTCCCCCTCCGTTTTCAAAAATAACATCGTGCACACAATATCGTTTTCAAAAACAGTTGCCGTTTACATCAACCCGCATAAATACAAAGGGGCGGCAGTGTAAGGAGAAGGATAAAGCCATGCAAGCCAATCAGAATCCTCAAAATCGACAACGACGAATAGCACGAGCGACTTCCTGTTCCTTTCAAAACAATAGACATGGCGCGAGGTTCGTTCGTGTGGACAGACAGCGAAGCAAATGCAAACAGGCCAAAAGCGTTTTCACAAAAGTAAAAATGAGTACCACTTTAACAGCATCCATGATCAAATAGTAGCCAAACAAACTCATAGACAGTATGGAACAAACTCTAAACATAGGGCGCTCACATGACGTAAGCATTTTCTGGCGCATAATGTGACGTTTGAGAACCTAAAACCCCGTTTCTCCCAGTTGACACGGCAACACATAACCGGCGTTTTCAGAAATCTCCACTTTGGCCGGAGTTTTTAAAAATAATCGTTTTCTGGGATAAAAACGGCGTTTTCGTGTAAATGACAGGCCAAAACGCAGGGAAATATCTGCGTTTTCCCATCGTGTAAACGGGGCCTCAGGCTCTTGGGAGAAGAAACCTCTCCCAGTCCCAGTCCCAGTCCCAGTCCCAGTCCCAGTCCCAGTCCCAGTCCCAGTCCCAGTCCCAGTCCCAGTCCCAGTCCCAGTCCCAGTCTCTCTCTCTCTCTCTCTCTCCCCGGCTCTGCTTAAATACTGGATCCTCTTGCCATTGATGAGGAACAGCTGGTAGGTCCCATCACCTAGATTAGGACAGGGAGGAGCACAAGAAATTGGACAAAAAAACAAACAAAACAAAAACCTTTTAATATATGTCCAAATAGAAACTGTTATTTAAAATGGTAATAATATATCACAATACTGTAGTTTATAGCCTAGGCTACTATATTTTAATCAAATAAATGCAGGTTGGGGGAGCAGCGCAAGAGACTTATTTCAAAAACATTAAAAAAATCCACCTGACACACACACACAAGTTTCAAGTTTTGAATAATACAACAACAAACAGTAATATTGTAAAGTATAATAACAATTGAATTTATAATTATATAGGATTATGTAATGGTTCACAAAATTCACGGTTCAATCACTGTCTGTTGTTGCATTGAGACTCTGGTAGGGCTTTATTTTGAAATTCTCGTCAGCAAAATAGAGGGAAAACAAACAATATTGACAATATTGTTTATAAAATGTTACTCACCATGTTAATTTATGGTGAATCTGACTGTTCCGTTGCGTTCGCACCACATACTTGATAATCGTGCTGTAAACATTACCTACGCCAATAGCAGGCGCTTAAATTCGTGACGTGCGCCAATGGCAGCTGCAAAGGAGAAGCAATATGGGAAATACCGACTGTTTTAAGGAATAAACGCAGAATTTTTGGTTCTTGTCGTGTTTAACACAATCTACACTCGATCGCGCGAGGATATCCATCGTGAAAAATCGCAGCTTGAATTTTTTTTTTAGTTACCATCGAAGTGAAAGACAGGTCCTCTCTGTGGTATAAATACAACGTACAACAGAACTACAACTCCCAGCAGGCCGTTGGGTCCATTGGCTGCGCGCGCACACACACTCAATAAATCAATGAATGACACTTACACATTAGAAAACACAAATGCATACGTCCTGGGACGGTAACACCAGTCAAATTAAATCATTAAAGGAAAATACATCTTTGCAGTGCATACACAGAAGTGCCAATAATATATTTTCACTGCATTTACAATTGCATAAATAAAGCTATGAGATCGTTACAATTAGAAATCAGAAAAAAAAAAAAACATTTAAAAGTTTTTTTTATTTTTTTTTTTTTTTTTTTTATTTATGTCCAAATAGAAACTGTTATTTAAAATGGTAATAATATATCACAATACTGTAGTTTATAGCCTAGGCTACTATATTTTAATCAAATAAATGCAGGCTGGGGGAGCAGCGCAAGAGACTTATTTCAAAAACATTAAAAAAATCCACCTGACACACACACAAGTTTCAAGTTTTGAAAAATACAACAACAAACAGTACTTTTGAACGGTACAGTTGGTTTCATTACAACATTTACACTACATTTATTCATTTAACATAACCTTTATTGACTTAGAAAATGAAGAAAATGACAGGCTAATTAATATGTTATATGAATTTGTGTTTCAATATGTGGCATCGTCAGGTTTTCATACCTCAAATTAAAACCCAGTGATGTCTAATGGTAACGAAATAAAAACGAAACTAAGATTATGCCCTGTATCATGAAGAAAACATAGGTTTATTTTGTGTTACATGACACCTATTGGTGTTGCCTATATGAACAGTGCTAATTCAGGTTAAGAATACACTGTGACAGAGGCAAAACAATTTATTAAAATAATAATAACAACAATAACAATAATGATTATGACGACGCATGCAAAACAGAGAGAAAAGATATATAATTGACCTACAACAATCAACACAAATAAACAACAGAACTCTTACCTTAGTAACAAAAAACAGGAGAAAATGAGAAAAGAAAAATGGCACCCACTCCCTACTGCTCCAACACTCAACAATGCGCAAGCAATTCAAAGCTGCACACTACAGCCACAAGACATTTAAGTTGACCTTGGTTTAAGCTTAACACATCAAAGCTGCCACTACAGCCGTAACAACACATTTAAGCGTAACAACACACTTAAGCTTAACATACACCAACAAGAGCAACACTCCAAGTCTGGAAACACAACAGTCTCAGGCCACATTTACACATAGCCGGGTATTTAGAGAAACGAATATTTCTCCCCCTCCGTTTTCAAAAATAACATCGTGCACACAATATCGTTTTCAAAAACAGTTGCCGTTTACATCAACCCGCATAAATACAAAGGGGCGGCAGTGTAAGGAGAAGGATAAAGCCATGCAAGCCAATCAGAATCCTCAAAATCGACAACGACGAATAGCACGAGCGACTTCCTGTTCCTTTCAAAACAATAGACATGGCGCGAGGTTCGTTCGTGTGGACAGACAGCGAAGCAAATGCAAACAGGCCAAAAGCGTTTTCACAAAAGTAAAAATGAGTACCACTTTAACAGCATCCATGATCAAATAGTAGCCAAACAAACTCATAGACAGTATGGAACAAACTCTAAACATAGGGCGCTCACATGACGTAAGCATTTTCTGGCGCATAATGTGACGTTTGAGAACCTAAAACCCCGTTTCTCCCAGTTGACACGGCAACACATAACCGGCGTTTTCAGAAATCTCCACTTTGGCCGGAGTTTTTAAAAATAATCGTTTTCTGGGATAAAAACGGCGTTTTCGTGTAAATGACAGGCCAAAACGCAGGGAAATATCTGCGTTTTCCCATCGTGTAAACGGGGCCTCAGGCTCTTGGGAGAAGAAACCTCTCCCAGTCCCAGTCCCAGTCCCAGTCCCAGTCCCAGTCCCAGTCCCAGTCCCAGTCCCAGTCCCAGTCCCAGTCCCAGTCTCTCTCTCTCTCTCTCTCTCCCCGGCTCTGCTTAAATACTGGATCCTCTTGCCATTGATGAGGAACAGCTGGTAGGTCCCATCACCTAGATTAGGACAGGGAGGAGCACAAGAAATTGGACAAAAAAACAAACAAAACAAAAACCTTTTAATATATGTCCAAATAGAAACTGTTATTTAAAATGGTAATAATATATCACAATACTGTAGTTTATAGCCTAGGCTACTATATTTTAATCAAATAAATGCAGGTTGGGGGAGCAGCGCAAGAGACTTATTTCAAAAACATTAAAAAAATCCACCTGACACACACACACAAGTTTCAAGTTTTGAATAATACAACAACAAACAGTAATATTGTAAAGTATAATAACAATTGAATTTATAATTATATAGGATTATGTAATGGTTCACAAAATTCACGGTTCAATCACTGTCTGTTGTTGCATTGAGACTCTGGTAGGGCTTTATTTTGAAATTCTCGTCAGCAAAATAGAGGGAAAACAAACAATATTGACAATATTGTTTATAAAATGTTACTCACCATGTTAATTTATGGTGAATCTGACTGTTCCGTTGCGTTCGCACCACATACTTGATAATCGTGCTGTAAACATTACCTACGCCAATAGCAGGCGCTTAAATTCGTGACGTGCGCCAATGGCAGCTGCAAAGGAGAAGCAATATGGGAAATACCGACTGTTTTAAGGAATAAACGCAGAATTTTTGGTTCTTGTCGTGTTTAACACAATCTACACTCGATCGCGCGAGGATATCCATCGTGAAAAATCGCAGCTTGAATTTTTTTTTTAGTTACCATCGAAGTGAAAGACAGGTCCTCTCTGTGGTATAAATACAACGTACAACAGAACTACAACTCCCAGCAGGCCGTTGGGTCCATTGGCTGCGCGCGCACACACACTCAATAAATCAATGAATGACACTTACACATTAGAAAACACAAATGCATACGTCCTGGGACGGTAACACCAGTCAAATTAAATCATTAAAGGAAAATACATCTTTGCAGTGCATACACAGAAGTGCCAATAATATATTTTCACTGCATTTACAATTGCATAAATAAAGCTATGAGATCGTTACAATTAGAAATCAGAAAAAAAAAAAAAAATTTAAAAGTTTTTTTTTTTTTTTTTTTTTTTTTTTAATTTATGTCCAAATAGAAACTGTTATTTAAAATGGTAATAATATATCACAATACTGTAGTTTATAGCCTAGGCTACTATATTTTAATCAAATAAATGCAGGCTGGGGGAGCAGCGCAAGAGACTTATTTCAAAAACATTAAAAAAATCCACCTGACACACACACAAGTTTCAAGTTTTGAAAAATACAACAACAAACAGTACTTTTGAACGGTACAGTTGGTTTCATTACAACATTTACACTACATTTATTCATTTAACATAACCTTTATTGACTTAGAAAATGAAGAAAATGACAGGCTAATTAATATGTTATATGAATTTGTGTTTCAATATGTGGCATCGTCAGGTTTTCATACCTCAAATTAAAACCCAGTGATGTCTAATGGTAACGAAATAAAAACGAAACTAAGATTATGCCCTGTATCATGAAGAAAACATAGGTTTATTTTGTGTTACATGACACCTATTGGTGTTGCCTATATGAACAGTGCTAATTCAGGTTAAGAATACACTGTGACAGAGGCAAAACAATTTATTAAAATAATAATAACAACAATAACAATAATGATTATGACGACGCATGCAAAACAGAGAGAAAAGATATATAATTGACCTACAACAATCAACACAAATAAACAACAGAACTCTTACCTTAGTAACAAAAAACAGGAGAAAATGAGAAAAGAAAAATGGCACCCACTCCCTACTGCTCCAACACTCAACAATGCGCAAGCAATTCAAAGCTGCACACTACAGCCACAAGACATTTAAGTTGACCTTGGTTTAAGCTTAACACATCAAAGCTGCCACTACAGCCGTAACAACACATTTAAGCGTAACAACACACTTAAGCTTAACATACACCAACAAGAGCAACACTCCAAGTCTGGAAACACAACAGTCTCAGGCCACATTTACACATAGCCGGGTATTTAGAGAAACGAATATTTCTCCCCCTCCGTTTTCAAAAATAACATCGTGCACACAATATCGTTTTCAAAAACAGTTGCCGTTTACATCAACCCGCATAAATACAAAGGGGCGGCAGTGTAAGGAGAAGGATAAAGCCATGCAAGCCAATCAGAATCCTCAAAATCGACAACGACGAATAGCACGAGCGACTTCCTGTTCCTTTCAAAACAATAGACATGGCGCGAGGTTCGTTCGTGTGGACAGACAGCGAAGCAAATGCAAACAGGCCAAAAGCGTTTTCACAAAAGTAAAAATGAGTACCACTTTAACAGCATCCATGATCAAATAGTAGCCAAACAAACTCATAGACAGTATGGAACAAACTCTAAACATAGGGCGCTCACATGACGTAAGCATTTTCTGGCGCATAATGTGACGTTTGAGAACCTAAAACCCCGTTTCTCCCAGTTGACACGGCAACACATAACCGGCGTTTTCAGAAATCTCCACTTTGGCCGGAGTTTTTAAAAATAATCGTTTTCTGGGATAAAAACGGCGTTTTCGTGTAAATGACAGGCCAAAACGCAGGGAAATATCTGCGTTTTCCCATCGTGTAAACGGGGCCTCAGGCTCTTGGGAGAAGAAACCTCTCCCAGTCCCAGTCCCAGTCCCAGTCCCAGTCCCAGTCCCAGTCCCAGTCCCAGTCCCAGTCCCAGTCCCAGTCCCAGTCCCAGTCCCAGTCCCAGTCTCTCTCTCTCTCCCCGGCTCTGCTTAAATACTGGATCCTCTTGCCATTGATGAGGAACAGCTGGTAGGTCCCATCACCTAGATTAGGACAGGGAGGAGCACAAGAAATTGGACAAAAAAACAAACAAAACAAAAACCTTTTAATATATGTCCAAATAGAAACTGTTATTTAAAATGGTAATAATATATCACAATACTGTAGTTTATAGCCTAGGCTACTATATTTTAATCAAATAAATGCAGGTTGGGGGAGCAGCGCAAGAGACTTATTTCAAAAACATTTAAAAAATCCACCTGACACACACACACAAGTTTCAAGTTTTGAATAATACAACAACAAACAGTAATATTGTAAAGTATAATAACAATTGAATTTATAATTATATAGGATTATGTAATGGTTCACAAAATTCACGGTTCAATCACTGTCTGTTGTTGCATTGAGACTCTGGTAGGGCTTTATTTTGAAATTCTCGTCAGCAAAATAGAGGGAAAACAAACAATATTGACAATATTGTTTATAAAATGTTACTCACCATGTTAATTTATGGTGAATCTGACTGTTCCGTTGCGTTCGCACCACATACTTGATAATCGTGCTGTAAACATTACCTACGCCAATAGCAGGCGCTTAAATTCGTGACGTGCGCCAATGGCAGCTGCAAAGGAGAAGCAATATGGGAAATACCGACTGTTTTAAGGAATAAACGCAGAATTTTTGGTTCTTGTCGTGTTTAACACAATCTACACTCGATCGCGCGAGGATATCCATCGTGAAAAATCGCAGCTTGAATTTTTTTTTTAGTTACCATCGAAGTGAAAGACAGGTCCTCTCTGTGGTATAAATACAACGTACAACAGAACTACAACTCCCAGCAGGCCGTTGGGTCCATTGGCTGCGCGCGCACACACACTCAATAAATCAATGAATGACACTTACACATTAGAAAACACAAATGCATACGTCCTGGGACGGTAACACCAGTCAAATTAAATCATTAAAGGAAAATACATCTTTGCAGTGCATACACAGAAGTGCCAATAATATATTTTCACTGCATTTACAATTGCATAAATAAAGCTATGAGATCGTTACAATTAGAAATCAGAAAAAAAAAAAAACATTTAAAAGTTTTTTTTATTTTTTTTTTTTTTTTTTTTATTTATGTCCAAATAGAAACTGTTATTTAAAATGGTAATAATATATCACAATACTGTAGTTTATAGCCTAGGCTACTATATTTTAATCAAATAAATGCAGGCTGGGGGAGCAGCGCAAGAGACTTATTTCAAAAACATTAAAAAAATCCACCTGACACACACACAAGTTTCAAGTTTTGAAAAATACAACAACAAACAGTACTTTTGAACGGTACAGTTGGTTTCATTACAACATTTACACTACATTTATTCATTTAACATAACCTTTATTGACTTAGAAAATGAAGAAAATGACAGGCTAATTAATATGTTATATGAATTTGTGTTTCAATATGTGGCATCGTCAGGTTTTCATACCTCAAATTAAAACCCAGTGATGTCTAATGGTAACGAAATAAAAACGAAACTAAGATTATGCCCTGTATCATGAAGAAAACATAGGTTTATTTTGTGTTACATGACACCTATTGGTGTTGCCTATATGAACAGTGCTAATTCAGGTTAAGAATACACTGTGACAGAGGCAAAACAATTTATTAAAATAATAATAACAACAATAACAATAATGATTATGACGACGCATGCAAAACAGAGAGAAAAGATATATAATTGACCTACAACAATCAACACAAATAAACAACAGAACTCTTACCTTAGTAACAAAAAACAGGAGAAAATGAGAAAAGAAAAATGGCACCCACTCCCTACTGCTCCAACACTCAACAATGCGCAAGCAATTCAAAGCTGCACACTACAGCCACAAGACATTTAAGTTGACCTTGGTTTAAGCTTAACACATCAAAGCTGCCACTACAGCCGTAACAACACATTTAAGCGTAACAACACACTTAAGCTTAACATACACCAACAAGAGCAACACTCCAAGTCTGGAAACACAACAGTCTCAGGCCACATTTACACATAGCCGGGTATTTAGAGAAACGAATATTTCTCCCCCTCCGTTTTCAAAAATAACATCGTGCACACAATATCGTTTTCAAAAACAGTTGCCGTTTACATCAACCCGCATAAATACAAAGGGGCGGCAGTGTAAGGAGAAGGATAAAGCCATGCAAGCCAATCAGAATCCTCAAAATCGACAACGACGAATAGCACGAGCGACTTCCTGTTCCTTTCAAAACAATAGACATGGCGCGAGGTTCGTTCGTGTGGACAGACAGCGAAGCAAATGCAAACAGGCCAAAAGCGTTTTCACAAAAGTAAAAATGAGTACCACTTTAACAGCATCCATGATCAAATAGTAGCCAAACAAACTCATAGACAGTATGGAACAAACTCTAAACATAGGGCGCTCACATGACGTAAGCATTTTCTGGCGCATAATGTGACGTTTGAGAACCTAAAACCCCGTTTCTCCCAGTTGACACGGCAACACATAACCGGCGTTTTCAGAAATCTCCACTTTGGCCGGAGTTTTTAAAAATAATCGTTTTCTGGGATAAAAACGGCGTTTTCGTGTAAATGACAGGCCAAAACGCAGGGAAATATCTGCGTTTTCCCATCGTGTAAACGGGGCCTCAGGCTCTTGGGAGAAGAAACCTCTCCCAGTCCCAGTCCCAGTCCCAGTCCCAGTCCCAGTCCCAGTCCCAGTCCCAGTCCCAGTCCCAGTCCCAGTCCCAGTCCCAGTCTCTCTCTCTCTCCCCGGCTCTGCTTAAATACTGGATCCTCTTGCCATTGATGAGGAACAGCTGGTAGGTCCCATCACCTAGATTAGGACAGGGAGGAGCACAAGAAATTGGACAAAAAAACAAACAAAACAAAAACCTTTTAATATATGTCCAAATAGAAACTGTTATTTAAAATGGTAATAATATATCACAATACTGTAGTTTATAGCCTAGGCTACTATATTTTAATCAAATAAATGCAGGTTGGGGGAGCAGCGCAAGAGACTTATTTCAAAAACATTTAAAAAATCCACCTGACACACACACACAAGTTTCAAGTTTTGAATAATACAACAACAAACAGTAATATTGTAAAGTATAATAACAATTGAATTTATAATTATATAGGATTATGTAATGGTTCACAAAATTCACGGTTCAATCACTGTCTGTTGTTGCATTGAGACTCTGGTAGGGCTTTATTTTGAAATTCTCGTCAGCAAAATAGAGGGAAAACAAACAATATTGACAATATTGTTTATAAAATGTTACTCACCATGTTAATTTATGGTGAATCTGACTGTTCCGTTGCGTTCGCACCACATACTTGATAATCGTGCTGTAAACATTACCTACGCCAATAGCAGGCGCTTAAATTCGTGACGTGCGCCAATGGCAGCTGCAAAGGAGAAGCAATATGGGAAATACCGACTGTTTTAAGGAATAAACGCAGAATTTTTGGTTCTTGTCGTGTTTAACACAATCTACACTCGATCGCGCGAGGATATCCATCGTGAAAAATCGCAGCTTGAATTTTTTTTTTAGTTACCATCGAAGTGAAAGACAGGTCCTCTCTGTGGTATAAATACAACGTACAACAGAACTACAACTCCCAGCAGGCCGTTGGGTCCATTGGCTGCGCGCGCACACACACTCAATAAATCAATGAATGACACTTACACATTAGAAAACACAAATGCATACGTCCTGGGACGGTAACACCAGTCAAATTAAATCATTAAAGGAAAATACATCTTTGCAGTGCATACACAGAAGTGCCAATAATATATTTTCACTGCATTTACAATTGCATAAATAAAGCTATGAGATCGTTACAATTAGAAATCAGAAAAAAAAAAAAACATTTAAAAGTTTTTTTTATTTTTTTTTTTTTTTTTTTTATTTATGTCAAATAGAAACTGTTATTTAAAATGGTAATAATATATCACAATACTGTAGTTTATAGCCTAGGCTACTATATTTTAATCAAATAAATGCAGGCTGGGGGAGCAGCGCAAGAGACTTATTTCAAAAACATTAAAAAAATCCACCTGACACACACACAAGTTTCAAGTTTTGAAAAATACAACAACAAACAGTACTTTTGAACGGTACAGTTGGTTTCATTACAACATTTACACTACATTTATTCATTTAACATAACCTTTATTGACTTAGAAAATGAAGAAAATGACAGGCTAATTAATATGTTATATGAATTTGTGTTTCAATATGTGGCATCGTCAGGTTTTCATACCTCAAATTAAAACCCAGTGATGTCTAATGGTAACGAAATAAAAACGAAACTAAGATTATGCCCTGTATCATGAAGAAAACATAGGTTTATTTTGTGTTACATGACACCTATTGGTGTTGCCTATATGAACAGTGCTAATTCAGGTTAAGAATACACTGTGACAGAGGCAAAACAATTTATTAAAATAATAATAACAACAATAACAATAATGATTATGACGACGCATGCAAAACAGAGAGAAAAGATATATAATTGACCTACAACAATCAACACAAATAAACAACAGAACTCTTACCTTAGTAACAAAAAACAGGAGAAAATGAGAAAAGAAAAATGGCACCCACTCCCTACTGCTCCAACACTCAACAATGCGCAAGCAATTCAAAGCTGCACACTACAGCCACAAGACATTTAAGTTGACCTTGGTTTAAGCTTAACACATCAAAGCTGCCACTACAGCCGTAACAACACATTTAAGCGTAACAACACACTTAAGCTTAACATACACCAACAAGAGCAACACTCCAAGTCTGGAAACACAACAGTCTCAGGCCACATTTACACATAGCCGGGTATTTAGAGAAACGAATATTTCTCCCCCTCCGTTTTCAAAAATAACATCGTGCACACAATATCGTTTTCAAAAACAGTTGCCGTTTACATCAACCCGCATAAATACAAAGGGGCGGCAGTGTAAGGAGAAGGATAAAGCCATGCAAGCCAATCAGAATCCTCAAAATCGACAACGACGAATAGCACGAGCGACTTCCTGTTCCTTTCAAAACAATAGACATGGCGCGAGGTTCGTTCGTGTGGACAGACAGCGAAGCAAATGCAAACAGGCCAAAAGCGTTTTCACAAAAGTAAAAATGAGTACCACTTTAACAGCATCCATGATCAAATAGTAGCCAAACAAACTCATAGACAGTATGGAACAAACTCTAAACATAGGGCGCTCACATGACGTAAGCATTTTCTGGCGCATAATGTGACGTTTGAGAACCTAAAACCCCGTTTCTCCCAGTTGACACGGCAACACATAACCGGCGTTTTCAGAAATCTCCACTTTGGCCGGAGTTTTTAAAAATAATCGTTTTCTGGGATAAAAACGGCGTTTTCGTGTAAATGACAGGCCAAAACGCAGGGAAATATCTGCGTTTTCCCATCGTGTAAACGGGGCCTCAGGCTCTTGGGAGAAGAAACCTCTCCCAGTCCCAGTCCCAGTCCCAGTCCCAGTCCCAGTCCCAGTCCCAGTCCCAGTCCCAGTCCCAGTCCCAGTCCCAGTCCCAGTCCCAGTCCCAGTCTCTCTCTCTCTCTCTCTCTCCCCGGCTCTGCTTAAATACTGGATCCTCTTGCCATTGATGAGGAACAGCTGGTAGGTCCCATCACCTAGATTAGGACAGGGAGGAGCACAAGAAATTGGACAAAAAAACAAACAAAACAAAAACCTTTTAATATATGTCCAAATAGAAACTGTTATTTAAAATGGTAATAATATATCACAATACTGTAGTTTATAGCCTAGGCTACTATATTTTAATCAAATAAATGCAGGTTGGGGGAGCAGCGCAAGAGACTTATTTCAAAAACATTAAAAAAATCCACCTGACACACACACACAAGTTTCAAGTTTTGAATAATACAACAACAAACAGTAATATTGTAAAGTATAATAACAATTGAATTTATAATTATATAGGATTATGTAATGGTTCACAAAATTCACGGTTCAATCACTGTCTGTTGTTGCATTGAGACTCTGGTAGGGCTTTATTTTGAAATTCTCGTCAGCAAAATAGAGGGAAAACAAACAATATTGACAATATTGTTTATAAAATGTTACTCACCATGTTAATTTATGGTGAATCTGACTGTTCCGTTGCGTTCGCACCACATACTTGATAATCGTGCTGTAAACATTACCTACGCCAATAGCAGGCGCTTAAATTCGTGACGTGCGCCAATGGCAGCTGCAAAGGAGAAGCAATATGGGAAATACCGACTGTTTTAAGGAATAAACGCAGAATTTTTGGTTCTTGTCGTGTTTAACACAATCTACACTCGATCGCGCGAGGATATCCATCGTGAAAAATCGCAGCTTGAATTTTTTTTTTAGTTACCGTCGAAGTGAAAGACAGGTCCTCTCTGTGGTATAAATACAACGTACAACAGAACTACAACTCCCAGCAGGCCGTTGGGTCCATTGGCTGCGCGCGCACACACACTCAATAAATCAATGAATGACACTTACACATTAGAAAACACAAATGCATACGTCCTGGGACGGTAACACCAGTCAAATTAAATCATTAAAGGAAAATACATCTTTGCAGTGCATACACAGAAGTGCCAATAATATATTTTCACTGCATTTACAATTGCATAAATAAAGCTATGAGATCGTTACAATTAGAAATCAGAAAAAAAAAAAAAAATTTAAAAGTTTTTTTTTTTTTTTTTTTTTTTTTTTAATTTATGTCCAAATAGAAACTGTTATTTAAAATGGTAATAATATATCACAATACTGTAGTTTATAGCCTAGGCTACTATATTTTAATCAAATAAATGCAGGCTGGGGGAGCAGCGCAAGAGACTTATTTCAAAAACATTAAAAAAATCCACCTGACACACACACAAGTTTCAAGTTTTGAAAAATACAACAACAAACAGTACTTTTGAACGGTACAGTTGGTTTCATTACAACATTTACACTACATTTATTCATTTAACATAACCTTTATTGACTTAGAAAATGAAGAAAATGACAGGCTAATTAATATGTTATATGAATTTGTGTTTCAATATGTGGCATCGTCAGGTTTTCATACCTCAAATTAAAACCCAGTGATGTCTAATGGTAACGAAATAAAAACGAAACTAAGATTATGCCCTGTATCATGAAGAAAACATAGGTTTATTTTGTGTTACATGACACCTATTGGTGTTGCCTATATGAACAGTGCTAATTCAGGTTAAGAATACACTGTGACAGAGGCAAAACAATTTATTAAAATAATAATAACAACAATAACAATAATGATTATGACGACGCATGCAAAACAGAGAGAAAAGATATATAATTGACCTACAACAATCAACACAAATAAACAACAGAACTCTTACCTTAGTAACAAAAAACAGGAGAAAATGAGAAAAGAAAAATGGCACCCACTCCCTACTGCTCCAACACTCAACAATGCGCAAGCAATTCAAAGCTGCACACTACAGCCACAAGACATTTAAGTTGACCTTGGTTTAAGCTTAACACATCAAAGCTGCCACTACAGCCGTAACAACACATTTAAGCGTAACAACACACTTAAGCTTAACATACACCAACAAGAGCAACACTCCAAGTCTGGAAACACAACAGTCTCAGGCCACATTTACACATAGCCGGGTATTTAGAGAAACGAATATTTCTCCCCCTCCGTTTTCAAAAATAACATCGTGCACACAATATCGTTTTCAAAAACAGTTGCCGTTTACATCAACCCGCATAAATACAAAGGGGCGGCAGTGTAAGGAGAAGGATAAAGCCATGCAAGCCAATCAGAATCCTCAAAATCGACAACGACGAATAGCACGAGCGACTTCCTGTTCCTTTCAAAACAATAGACATGGCGCGAGGTTCGTTCGTGTGGACAGACAGCGAAGCAAATGCAAACAGGCCAAAAGCGTTTTCACAAAAGTAAAAATGAGTACCACTTTAACAGCATCCATGATCAAATAGTAGCCAAACAAACTCATAGACAGTATGGAACAAACTCTAAACATAGGGCGCTCACATGACGTAAGCATTTTCTGGCGCATAATGTGACGTTTGAGAACCTAAAACCCCGTTTCTCCCAGTTGACACGGCAACACATAACCGGCGTTTTCAGAAATCTCCACTTTGGCCGGAGTTTTTAAAAATAATCGTTTTCTGGGATAAAAACGGCGTTTTCGTGTAAATGACAGGCCAAAACGCAGGGAAATATCTGCGTTTTCCCATCGTGTAAACGGGGCCTCAGGCTCTTGGGAGAAGAAACCTCTCCCAGTCCCAGTCCCAGTCCCAGTCCCAGTCCCAGTCCCAGTCCCAGTCCCAGTCCCAGTCCCAGTCCCAGTCCCAGTCTCTCTCTCTCTCCCCGGCTCTGCTTAAATACTGGATCCTCTTGCCATTGATGAGGAACAGCTGGTAGGTCCCATCACCTAGATTAGGACAGGGAGGAGCACAAGAAATTGGACAAAAAAACAAACAAAACAAAAACCTTTTAATATATGTCCAAATAGAAACTGTTATTTAAAATGGTAATAATATATCACAATACTGTAGTTTATAGCCTAGGCTACTATATTTTAATCAAATAAATGCAGGTTGGGGGAGCAGCGCAAGAGACTTATTTCAAAAACATTTAAAAAATCCACCTGACACACACACACAAGTTTCAAGTTTTGAATAATACAACAACAAACAGTAATATTGTAAAGTATAATAACAATTGAATTTATAATTATATAGGATTATGTAATGGTTCACAAAATTCACGGTTCAATCACTGTCTGTTGTTGCATTGAGACTCTGGTAGGGCTTTATTTTGAAATTCTCGTCAGCAAAATAGAGGGAAAACAAACAATATTGACAATATTGTTTATAAAATGTTACTCACCATGTTAATTTATGGTGAATCTGACTGTTCCGTTGCGTTCGCACCACATACTTGATAATCGTGCTGTAAACATTACCTACGCCAATAGCAGGCGCTTAAATTCGTGACGTGCGCCAATGGCAGCTGCAAAGGAGAAGCAATATGGGAAATACCGACTGTTTTAAGGAATAAACGCAGAATTTTTGGTTCTTGTCGTGTTTAACACAATCTACACTCGATCGCGCGAGGATATCCATCGTGAAAAATCGCAGCTTGAATTTTTTTTTTAGTTACCATCGAAGTGAAAGACAGGTCCTCTCTGTGGTATAAATACAACGTACAACAGAACTACAACTCCCAGCAGGCCGTTGGGTCCATTGGCTGCGCGCGCACACACACTCAATAAATCAATGAATGACACTTACACATTAGAAAACACAAATGCATACGTCCTGGGACGGTAACACCAGTCAAATTAAATCATTAAAGGAAAATACATCTTTGCAGTGCATACACAGAAGTGCCAATAATATATTTTCACTGCATTTACAATTGCATAAATAAAGCTATGAGATCGTTACAATTAGAAATCAGAAAAAAAAAAAAACATTTAAAAGTTTTTTTTTTTTTTTTTATTTATGTCCAAATAGAAACTGTTATTTAAAATGGTAATAATATATCACAATACTGTAGTTTATAGCCTAGGCTACTATATTTTAATCAAATAAATGCAGGCTGGGGGAGCAGCGCAAGAGACTTATTTCAAAAACATTAAAAAAATCCACCTGACACACACACAAGTTTCAAGTTTTGAAAAATACAACAACAAACAGTACTTTTGAACGGTACAGTTGGTTTCATTACAACATTTACACTACATTTATTCATTTAACATAACCTTTATTGACTTAGAAAATGAAGAAAATGACAGGCTAATTAATATGTTATATGAATTTGTGTTTCAATATGTGGCATCGTCAGGTTTTCATACCTCAAATTAAAACCCAGTGATGTCTAATGGTAACGAAATAAAAACGAAACTAAGATTATGCCCTGTATCATGAAGAAAACATAGGTTTATTTTGTGTTACATGACACCTATTGGTGTTGCCTATATGAACAGTGCTAATTCAGGTTAAGAATACACTGTGACAGAGGCAAAACAATTTATTAAAATAATAATAACAACAATAACAATAATGATTATGACGACGCATGCAAAACAGAGAGAAAAGATATATAATTGACCTACAACAATCAACACAAATAAACAACAGAACTCTTACCTTAGTAACAAAAAACAGGAGAAAATGAGAAAAGAAAAATGGCACCCACTCCCTACTGCTCCAACACTCAACAATGCGCAAGCAATTCAAAGCTGCACACTACAGCCACAAGACATTTAAGTTGACCTTGGTTTAAGCTTAACACATCAAAGCTGCCACTACAGCCGTAACAACACATTTAAGCGTAACAACACACTTAAGCTTAACATACACCAACAAGAGCAACACTCCAAGTCTGGAAACACAACAGTCTCAGGCCACATTTACACATAGCCGGGTATTTAGAGAAACGAATATTTCTCCCCCTCCGTTTTCAAAAATAACATCGTGCACACAATATCGTTTTCAAAAACAGTTGCCGTTTACATCAACCCGCATAAATACAAAGGGGCGGCAGTGTAAGGAGAAGGATAAAGCCATGCAAGCCAATCAGAATCCTCAAAATCGACAACGACGAATAGCACGAGCGACTTCCTGTTCCTTTCAAAACAATAGACATGGCGCGAGGTTCGTTCGTGTGGACAGACAGCGAAGCAAATGCAAACAGGCCAAAAGCGTTTTCACAAAAGTAAAAATGAGTACCACTTTAACAGCATCCATGATCAAATAGTAGCCAAACAAACTCATAGACAGTATGGAACAAACTCTAAACATAGGGCGCTCACATGACGTAAGCATTTTCTGGCGCATAATGTGACGTTTGAGAACCTAAAACCCCGTTTCTCCCAGTTGACACGGCAACACATAACCGGCGTTTTCAGAAATCTCCACTTTGGCCGGAGTTTTTAAAAATAATCGTTTTCTGGGATAAAAACGGCGTTTTCGTGTAAATGACAGGCCAAAACGCAGGGAAATATCTGCGTTTTCCCATCGTGTAAACGGGGCCTCAGGCTCTTGGGAGAAGAAACCTCTCCCAGTCCCAGTCCCAGTCCCAGTCCCAGTCCCAGTCCCAGTCCCAGTCCCAGTCCCAGTCCCAGTCCCAGTCCCAGTCTCTCTCTCTCTCTCTCTCTCCCCGGCTCTGCTTAAATACTGGATCCTCTTGCCATTGATGAGGAACAGCTGGTAGGTCCCATCACCTAGATTAGGACAGGGAGGAGCACAAGAAATTGGACAAAAAAACAAACAAAACAAAAACCTTTTAATATATGTCCAAATAGAAACTGTTATTTAAAATGGTAATAATATATCACAATACTGTAGTTTATAGCCTAGGCTACTATATTTTAATCAAATAAATGCAGGTTGGGGGAGCAGCGCAAGAGACTTATTTCAAAAACATTAAAAAAATCCACCTGACACACACACACAAGTTTCAAGTTTTGAATAATACAACAACAAACAGTAATATTGTAAAGTATAATAACAATTGAATTTATAATTATATAGGATTATGTAATGGTTCACAAAATTCACGGTTCAATCACTGTCTGTTGTTGCATTGAGACTCTGGTAGGGCTTTATTTTGAAATTCTCGTCAGCAAAATAGAGGGAAAACAAACAATATTGACAATATTGTTTATAAAATGTTACTCACCATGTTAATTTATGGTGAATCTGACTGTTCCGTTGCGTTCGCACCACATACTTGATAATCGTGCTGTAAACATTACCTACGCCAATAGCAGGCGCTTAAATTCGTGACGTGCGCCAATGGCAGCTGCAAAGGAGAAGCAATATGGGAAATACCGACTGTTTTAAGGAATAAACGCAGAATTTTTGGTTCTTGTCGTGTTTAACACAATCTACACTCGATCGCGCGAGGATATCCATCGTGAAAAATCGCAGCTTGAATTTTTTTTTTAGTTACCGTCGAAGTGAAAGACAGGTCCTCTCTGTGGTATAAATACAACGTACAACAGAACTACAACTCCCAGCAGGCCGTTGGGTCCATTGGCTGCGCGCGCACACACACTCAATAAATCAATGAATGACACTTACACATTAGAAAACACAAATGCATACGTCCTGGGACGGTAACACCAGTCAAATTAAATCATTAAAGGAAAATACATCTTTGCAGTGCATACACAGAAGTGCCAATAATATATTTTCACTGCATTTACAATTGCATAAATAAAGCTATGAGATCGTTACAATTAGAAATCAGAAAAAAAAAAAAACATTTAAAAGTTTTTTTTTTTTTTTTTTTTTTTTTTTAATTTATGTCCAAATAGAAACTGTTATTTAAAATGGTAATAATATATCACAATACTGTAGTTTATAGCCTAGGCTACTATATTTTAATCAAATAAATGCAGGCTGGGGGAGCAGCGCAAGAGACTTATTTCAAAAACATTAAAAAAATCCACCTGACACACACACAAGTTTCAAGTTTTGAAAAATACAACAACAAACAGTACTTTTGAACGGTACAGTTGGTTTCATTACAACATTTACACTACATTTATTCATTTAACATAACCTTTATTGACTTAGAAAATGAAGAAAATGACAGGCTAATTAATATGTTATATGAATTTGTGTTTCAATATGTGGCATCGTCAGGTTTTCATACCTCAAATTAAAACCCAGTGATGTCTAATGGTAACGAAATAAAAACGAAACTAAGATTATGCCCTGTATCATGAAGAAAACATAGGTTTATTTTGTGTTACATGACACCTATTGGTGTTGCCTATATGAACAGTGCTAATTCAGGTTAAGAATACACTGTGACAGAGGCAAAACAATTTATTAAAATAATAATAACAACAATAACAATAATGATTATGACGACGCATGCAAAACAGAGAGAAAAGATATATAATTGACCTACAACAATCAACACAAATAAACAACAGAACTCTTACCTTAGTAACAAAAAACAGGAGAAAATGAGAAAAGAAAAATGGCACCCACTCCCTACTGCTCCAACACTCAACAATGCGCAAGCAATTCAAAGCTGCACACTACAGCCACAAGACATTTAAGTTGACCTTGGTTTAAGCTTAACACATCAAAGCTGCCACTACAGCCGTAACAACACATTTAAGCGTAACAACACACTTAAGCTTAACATACACCAACAAGAGCAACACTCCAAGTCTGGAAACACAACAGTCTCAGGCCACATTTACACATAGCCGGGTATTTAGAGAAACGAATATTTCTCCCCCTCCGTTTTCAAAAATAACATCGTGCACACAATATCGTTTTCAAAAACAGTTGCCGTTTACATCAACCCGCATAAATACAAAGGGGCGGCAGTGTAAGGAGAAGGATAAAGCCATGCAAGCCAATCAGAATCCTCAAAATCGACAACGACGAATAGCACGAGCGACTTCCTGTTCCTTTCAAAACAATAGACATGGCGCGAGGTTCGTTCGTGTGGACAGACAGCGAAGCAAATGCAAACAGGCCAAAAGCGTTTTCACAAAAGTAAAAATGAGTACCACTTTAACAGCATCCATGATCAAATAGTAGCCAAACAAACTCATAGACAGTATGGAACAAACTCTAAACATAGGGCGCTCACATGACGTAAGCATTTTCTGGCGCATAATGTGACGTTTGAGAACCTAAAACCCCGTTTCTCCCAGTTGACACGGCAACACATAACCGGCGTTTTCAGAAATCTCCACTTTGGCCGGAGTTTTTAAAAATAATCGTTTTCTGGGATAAAAACGGCGTTTTCGTGTAAATGACAGGCCAAAACGCAGGGAAATATCTGCGTTTTCCCATCGTGTAAACGGGGCCTCAGGCTCTTGGGAGAAGAAACCTCTCCCAGTCCCAGTCCCAGTCCCAGTCCCAGTCCCAGTCCCAGTCCCAGTCCCAGTCCCAGTCCCAGTCCCAGTCCCAGTCCCAGTCCCAGTCCCAGTCTCTCTCCCCGGCTCTGCTTAAATACTGGATCCTCTTGCCATTGATGAGGAACAGCTGGTAGGTCCCATCACCTAGATTAGGACAGGGAGGAGCACAAGAAATTGGACAAAAAAACAAACAAAACAAAAACCTTTTAATATATGTCCAAATAGAAACTGTTATTTAAAATGGTAATAATATATCACAATACTGTAGTTTATAGCCTAGGCTACTATATTTTAATCAAATAAATGCAGGTTGGGGGAGCAGCGCAAGAGACTTATTTCAAAAACATTAAAAAAATCCACCTGACACACACACACAAGTTTCAAGTTTTGAATAATACAACAACAAACAGTAATATTGTAAAGTATAATAACAATTGAATTTATAATTATATAGGATTATGTAATGGTTCACAAAATTCACGGTTCAATCACTGTCTGTTGTTGCATTGAGACTCTGGTAGGGCTTTATTTTGAAATTCTCGTCAGCAAAATAGAGGGAAAACAAACAATATTGACAATATTGTTTATAAAATGTTACTCACCATGTTAATTTATGGTGAATCTGACTGTTCCGTTGCGTTCGCACCACATACTTGATAATCGTGCTGTAAACATTACCTACGCCAATAGCAGGCGCTTAAATTCGTGACGTGCGCCAATGGCAGCTGCAAAGGAGAAGCAATATGGGAAATACCGACTGTTTTAAGGAATAAACGCAGAATTTTTGGTTCTTGTCGTGTTTAACACAATCTACACTCGATCGCGCGAGGATATCCATCGTGAAAAATCGCAGCTTGAATTTTTTTTTTAGTTACCGTCGAAGTGAAAGACAGGTCCTCTCTGTGGTATAAATACAACGTACAACAGAACTACAACTCCCAGCAGGCCGTTGGGTCCATTGGCTGCGCGCGCACACACACTCAATAAATCAATGAATGACACTTACACATTAGAAAACACAAATGCATACGTCCTGGGACGGTAACACCAGTCAAATTAAATCATTAAAGGAAAATACATCTTTGCAGTGCATACACAGAAGTGCCAATAATATATTTTCACTGCATTTACAATTGCATAAATAAAGCTATGAGATCGTTACAATTAGAAATCAGAAAAAAAAAAAAACATTTAAAAGTTTTTTTTTTTTATTTTTTATTTTTTTTTATTTATGTCCAAATAGAAACTGTTATTTAAAATGGTAATAATATATCACAATACTGTAGTTTATAGCCTAGGCTACTATATTTTAATCAAATAAATGCAGGCTGGGGGAGCAGCGCAAGAGACTTATTTCAAAAACATTAAAAAAATCCACCTGACACACACACAAGTTTCAAGTTTTGAAAAATACAACAACAAACAGTACTTTTGAACGGTACAGTTGGTTTCATTACAACATTTACACTACATTTATTCATTTAACATAACCTTTATTGACTTAGAAAATGAAGAAAATGACAGGCTAATTAATATGTTATATGAATTTGTGTTTCAATATGTGGCATCGTCAGGTTTTCATACCTCAAATTAAAACCCAGTGATGTCTAATGGTAACGAAATAAAAACGAAACTAAGATTATGCCCTGTATCATGAAGAAAACATAGGTTTATTTTGTGTTACATGACACCTATTGGTGTTGCCTATATGAACAGTGCTAATTCAGGTTAAGAATACACTGTGACAGAGGCAAAACAATTTATTAAAATAATAATAACAACAATAACAATAATGATTATGACGACGCATGCAAAACAGA
>NW_028118493.1:0-7500 GCF_965113295.1 Leuciscus leuciscus
AAGTCAATAAAATTAACTTTAAAAACACACTAAAATGCAATGCAAACAAGGACAAAACTTTTGGTATTTTAGTGAACAAATGGAAATAAATGTAATCTTTAAAATATCTATATTAAAAGTGCAGTAATATGTTGTTTATACATATATGCATAACATTGTGCAAGGAATGTCTTTGTGTTATAAAACAGTATTTGAGGTCTGGGCATGTCATTTACCAGTGAAGTCATTTTTTCTTTTCCTCAATCCACCTCTGCTTCTCAGCCTCATAGAACGGAGACTGCTGAAAGTCTCTCCATGAAATTTCTGCACTCATTCCCTGAGCCTGATAAAGGGAAAACACTTTAGCAGGACAGTAAATGTATTTGCCTGTCACTCCAGGGAAACCAGTGTGAATATGAGGACTGTTGGGTCCTTGTTTCAGTGGCAGGTGGCAGAATCTGCACAGACGACCAGTAGGATGCTCCACCAATGACTTCCTCTTGCTCCTCTCCTCAATCACCCTCTTCGTTTCTGCTCCTCTCTGCTTAGAGGCCTCCAGTTCCCGCTGAAAAAAAGGAGTCTCTGCAAAGTCTTCAAAAGGCATTCTGGGGTTGGTCAGGCCCTCTGCTGAATATGTGTCAAATACTTTCTTGGAGCAGTAGAAGTATTTAACATCACCACCTTGATAAAAGAAATGTATCGAGGTGCCATCACCCATGTATCGAGACTTAGGCTGACCACAGGCTAAACAGGATCTAGTGTGCTTTTTTTGCAGCATATGCTGTTGTTGTTGCTGCTGAACTGCCTGCTGCTTCTCTATGATGTCCTTCACCATCTTCTCAAGCGCTGCCTGGTCCAGAGAGACAGCCTCAGGAACACTCTTTGCGGGTGGATTGACTGGGGCAGGTGGCAGTACTGTCACTGGGACACTGATGGTTTCACTGCCTGAGTGAAGACGCTGCCATAACTGCTGTGTCTCCAGGAGCTTTTCTGGACTGGTGTTAAGTGAAGCATTAGTGTTCTTTTTTTTAGCAAGGTGTTTTATGTACCTGCTTATGTGCTGCTTTGTGGTTGAGTGCAGAAGGCTGTTGGGGTCAGTGCAGGCACTCTGTACCATAGCAGCATATTCAGCATCCACCTTTGTAAGTAGGTCCTTGCTCCCGTGGTGCTTGGCCAGCAAACCATCAATGACATTTCTCATTGGATCTGTCCATCTGTTATGGTCCAACACAAAGACTCGACCCCCTGTCTTAATGGGTCCAGTCCGAGCGGCACAGGGAGAAGCAGCTATAGGCAGTGGTGGTGTGCTTGGCAGTTCTAAAAGAGATTCACAAAATTATTAAATGAAGTATTTCTGTTTTGTGTGCATAGATTAGGCAGACAGATTAAACACACATTGATGTATGAATAATATAATTACCTGCATCTAAAAGAAACTCCTCAGATGTGTGTTCCTTCACTGTCACAGCACTCGGAGTAGAAAAACAGTGAAAAATCACAGCCTGTGGGGTGGCCTCTGGATCAGCAGCAAGAAGGGTCTCAGCAGAAGAGGAATCCTCTAAGCGTTTCTGAAATTGAGCAAAATGAGTGTAATATGCGAGCGAGAATTATAAAGTATTTTTTAAAATTAAAAGTCTGTTATCAAAGAAGTTACCTGAGATGGAAATGAAAAGTCAATGCCAGATGAAGACTCTTCTTGCATCTCTAGGTCTGTCTTCCTGCTTTTGTGTTTGTCAAAGTCAAGAGGCACAGGTCGACAGCCTGGCTCCACATACTGTAGGCCAAACCTCTCTCCTGTGTCCCTGCTGGAGATGTGCAAGGCTGGATATTTGGGTTGCCCTGTCACTTTTATAGATGCCCTGTTTAACTCCATCATCAAAACAGGGTCAAACACTCCAGGTAAGACAAGCCCAGGCTGCTTCAGGTCCACCAGCCGCTGATAATTCCAGCGTGCCACACCAGTCATACCCTGCGCCTGGAACAGCTCAGGAGAGACGCGATTGCCCGTTACCCAGTGAGCCTGGTGGAAATGAAACCCCTCCTGCTGTGAAGTGCCTCTGACAGGGATCCAGATGGGCACAGCAGCTCCTTCACCCTTGACATGATTCAGTTGTAGGGTTCCACCATGTCTGTAGAGGATTCCTTCCTCCACCTCAGGGTCACTCAGACAGCCTCTAAGGATATGGATACGCTGAATCCACCACAATTTTAACATTGAGGGTTTAAAAAGGAAGATGTTGTTGGGATCCTTTGCAAGATGGAAATGGTGGAGTACTTCTTCCACTCTTTGGACCAGCTCTTGAGGATGTGGCACTTTTGTCCTGCAGTGCGCTCTGATGTGCTGCTTGGTGGGATTAGCAGGCTCAATTCCACAGAACTTGTATGCGTTCTTCAGTTTCTCCAGGTCACTCTGATCTACTACAGAGAAGGCAGAAGAGAGGAACTGGCAGAAGGAACTATACAGAGGATGGTGCTCCGAAACACATTCCCTGGTGAATCGCCGCATACAGTGAAACAAGTCTAGTTTGACCACCATGTCCTCATTGTACTTCTGGCAAGCGGCATGTAAATTCTTGAGGTTTCCTGATGTAACCTCTGCCACAGTAGCATCAGTTGTCCTCCAAGCTTCCCACTGCTGGTGCTCATACGGTCCTGGGTCCATCACTCTGAAAGCGGCACAGCAGTCCCTAAGTACATAAAAGGAAAATTAAATTAAATTTTAATGTATTCATTACCTTTGCTTACACTACTTTATGTGATGTGTGATGAGATGTAATTATGCTTACCTGTCCACCCACTGGTACTTGGCCTTGGGTATGCCAGCAGCACTGTAGCGATTGGCCATCCCACAGTACATTGATGTTAAGGACTGCTCACTCTCAGACTGCAGCATCACCCAGGACAGGATCATCCAGTTTTCGTTCATCACAGCATAGGATGACATTGTGCCAGATGAGAGGGTCACTTTTCTAGCAACTTTGCGTGTGTGATCTGACCTGAACACCTGTCCAAAAGTGCCTTGAAGGAGCTGAGTGAGAGCTGTCTCTTGCCGCTGATATTCCTGAAGCAGGCACTCCACCAGATAATGTGCAGACACAGACACCCCATGCCACCCATCAGTATCTTCGTAACCCCCAAACGGTGCAGGTGTGTCATCCTTCCTCAATGCCCCTGTGATGGTTTTCTGGCCATACAGCCCTGCTTCAGCATCCCTGACGTTCTGCACAATGAGAAGGTAAGCCAGGTGGGCTCTTTCAAACTTAAGGTGAAGAACCTCAGACAGCTGGTTGGCCATGTCATTGGGGGAATTTCCAGAGCGCCTCAGCTCATCCATCACTGTTTTACAGATGGCCTTCTTATGGGTGAGGAAGGCTGGCAAGATGTTCCTGAATCGCTGTGGTAGCATGTCCACCCACTGAGGCTTATCAGCGAACCAGTATTTTTTACATGCCTTACAGCACAGACGTGATGCAAGGATGTAATATTGCCCAGTAGTGCCAAGGATGACTCGGGGTCTTCCCACACCAGAGGACACAACATGAGGATTTGGACAGCTGTAGAGACAGGGCAGGATGTAGTTGTTCCTAAGCCTTTCACTTATACTGTGCTCAGGTTTCCAGATGAAAAAGGGATGGAGCTGGAAGTATTTAGGAGACGGAAGGCCCATGCTGGTCTCTATAAGCTCAGGCTGAGGTGGATAGCGCCACAAGGAGACCATGTTCATGAGGTGTCTCACTGGGTGTGATCCTGGCCAGAGCCCCATGGACTCCATCTCTGTTTTCATCCAGATTCTTTGGTGTAGAGAGCAGTTCCAGTGGCTAATATCCTGCATGTAGCTAGGTACTTCCATTGATGCAGGACCTGTAGATGCTGATTGTGCTGCAGGAGGTGGTACAGAGCCTTCACCCCGTGAAGAAGGCCTACTCACAGGAGCTGGTGGACTGGGAGAACTAGAGACGGCATGTGATGTCGGTGAAGGCTGTGGCAGAACTGCATGGAACACAAAGCAAAGGATATATATATATATATATATATATATATGTGTGTGTGTGTGTATCTGCATGTATAACACATTGAATGCATGTGTGTTTAACTGTCTTTACTTTTTTTGTTCCAGTAGCTGGGAACAGGGGTTTCAGTCAGTGCAGATGGCATTGGGGCAGGTGCTGATTGTGCTGCTCGAGGTGGTACAGAGCCTTCACCCCATGAAGAAGGCCTACACACAGGAGCTGGTGTTGATGGAGGCTGCGGCAGACCTGCAAGGAAAAGCACAAGGAGGAAATTAAAAACATATTAAAACACTGAATGTACATGATATGTATTTGATTGTCTTGATTACATTGAATGACTAGAATCATTATTTATTATATTATTCTATTTATTCTTTTATTTATTCTAGTAATGCACATTCTAATAATGTTCAAATGTCTGTAAGTAAACAGTCCACTTTTCACAACAAATAAAAACAGTTTAAATAGCATGCATACAATTCATGAAGTGCACTCACCCTCACCACTGGTATATTCAAACCTTAACAGTAGTTAGAACAAAAGAACATGTTTTTTAGAACAGGCAAGAACACTGCCAAAACAACAAATAAGATAATACAAATCAGAAATGGAGGATAAGTCTGTATGTAAAGGAATACGCCTCCAAAACTGATGTGGAAAGTAACCTGTTGTAGATAATACTGTGGATCCCATGGCTGCAGATGATCCTAAAAATCAAGCATTATAATTTAAATGATTTCTCTCCAGTATGTGCAATTTTATGTGTCATAAAGATGCTGAATTTGACATGGGTATATATATAACACACATGACACATGATTTACTTACTCAGATATTTTGTTGGAGAAAGACTCAGCATCATCCTCTCCAGTTCTTCATCCTCCTCCATTACTATAAAATAAAATACATTTTATAGTAAACAAATGCATCAGTAGGCTTTAAGAATCAATATAAGCAAATTTGCATGGATTGTATTAACTCACCAGGCTGATCCGAGGCAGTAGTGGAAGGAACAGGGGATCTTGCAGTGGAAGCTGATGGTGAGGGCGACGGAGGAGTGGTTTTGGTCAGCTGTTTTAAAAGATACTGCTGCAAATTGTACATTTTGCTGCCTGGAACACACTTCTGCCTCATTATAAAGGAAGCATATCCGTCTGCCCTGGTATCCCAAATTTTCCTCCAAGTGTCTTGTGTTCTTGATCCAAATCCAACAGTAGTGTCATCCTCTGTCAAAACTGCCACTGGATCTGGTCTTTGAGACAGATACTGTTTAAGGTCTTCAATTTCCTTAAAGCTTCTTGAGTACTCAAGAAAGGAAATGAGACTATCCTTGCATGGACCCTCTGGATGGAACTGCCCAGCCTGTTCTTCTTCCTCAACCTTATCGGACAGGTACAAAGCATAGCTGACGTCATTCTCTAATAACCACTTGAAAGACTTGCCCTTGTACTTGCCGAACTGAAGAATGTATTCTCCCAACACTTCTTGCTTGTCAGAGACATCCCCTCCTCTATTTAACACAACAGAACGGGCATTCAACTTGACCAGGTCTTCTCTTTGAGGTGTTGACTTGTCCTGCAGTGAAGGGTTGTCTTTAATTCTTTTTGCCTCTTCTGATGGGTCCCGGCGTAAATGGCCTGATGGTCCTTTCCTGAAAGACACTTTGACTTTCCCGGGAAAAAACACTGTTTTCTTCATGATGCTTTTCTGAAATCATAATGTATTTATTAGCGTCTCAGCATAAGCATGAAAATACTTAACAAAGTGAAATAAGACAGTTAACTAAAGCATCAGTGATATATATAAAACATTTATTTTAAATTCCCATAATATTCCATAATATTACTGTTTCTTAAATGAATAAATCACAAGAGACTTAAAAAAAGAAGTAAAGTAGCGTTTAATAAATTTGCGTTATTTAATATTCATTATTAAAATTGCTTAATATATTTGTAATAAATATTTAATATAAAAATATATATGTATAAATGTATATATAAAAAGTTTTAACAAGTTTAACTAATTAAAAATGTTAAATTATACCATTAAATTGCACACATATATGTATTTTTTGTCATTAAAATGTAATATATGTGTGTGTGTGTGACATTAATTACATTATAGGAGGACCAAACCTGCAGAAATTAAAGATGAATGAATACATATGTAAATTAATAAAAAGATAAATAAATATGATAATAGGAAAATAAATAAAGGAATAAACGACTTGATAAAATAATTTTTTTAATTTTTTCCCTTTATTTATTTTCTGCTTTTATACATATACATAAAAATATTTATTTGTTAATTCATTTTTTATATTTGGTAAGCAAGACCAACCCACCTAATTATCATGCACGGCAAAGAAATGTAAGAATAAATAAAATTGAAATAAATAAAGGTTAAAATAAATAAATCTGGAAATAAATACAAATTGGAATAAATAAATATAAATGAATATATAAATAAATATAAAAATAAAAGGAAAAAATAAATAAATAAAATTAAAAATAATTAAAAAAAACATTAAAATATAAAAGCAAAAAATAATAAATTAGGGGGGAAATAATGCGTTTATTCCATTATTTATTTTCCTATTATCACATTTATTTATTCATTCATTTTTAATGTCTGCAGGTCTGATCCTCCATTACATCTTACTGCACTGTTAACATATTTTAAACATTGTATTCAAGTAACCTACATAGTAAGATATCAATGATGAAACATTCACCTTAACAAACACATATACTCTTTTTAAATAACAGCTGTATTTATAACGAAAAATTTGGTTTACTGTTTCTTAACATCACAAATCATTCAACACAATTAACAATACGATTACAATGTAAGTTAATCGTATTGTTAATTTTGTTGAATGGTTTGTGATGTTACTTACATGATAATATACATGCAATTTAAATGATAAAATATATGAATAATAACGTTTATGCAGTCACCTGAGGTAAAATCTGTCTGCAGGTAAGTTAGTTTAGACAGTAACAAAAAAAACAAGTTTGCTGACAAGTCCGGTAAACAAATCTCTCCGATCGTAAAACCGGTGATACTGCACTGCGAATGATAGACAGATGACACAGCTTTTTAAATCCCCCGCCACGGAAAAAGCGAAACAGCGCCAGGAAGTCTACATGTGGCCAAAAGTATATTGCATCCGTAGTGTTAAGCACTACCATAGAGAATGAATGGGAAAAGTTAAGAGAAGTTAAGCTTAGCCATTTTCGGTTCCCGCGCGGAAGGTCCCCAGTTCGAAACTGGGCGGAAACTGTGGGTAGTGTTGGCGAGAATTTCTTATGTGCTTTTCTGTTGAGCAGGCCAGTACACTTGCAGGGGGATTTGCAGCGTAAACTCTTTAGAAAAGGACAAAAATAAAACAAATGACCATTGAGGTTTCCTGTAGCGTAATAACGTTTTTTTTTTTAAATAGCTGCTTTTTGCCATTTTAAGAACACTGGGCAGTCTATCGTTTCAGTCGCTTTTGAACAAGCGTACG
>NW_028118493.1:15000-27500 GCF_965113295.1 Leuciscus leuciscus
AGGCCATCGTACCAAGGAGCTGTAGGCACACTGCCATGCCGAATGAGGTTTGTTCTGTTGTTTGTGGAATGTACAGACTGTCACACTGCTTGCAGGGCAGGTTATGGGACGGAGCCATCTTCGAAAAAGCACACGCAAAGGACCATTAGGTTTCTGTAGTGTAGTGGTCATCACGTTCGCCTGACACGCGAAAGGTCCCCAGTTCGAAACTGTGGGTGGTTTTTGCAAAAATATCTTTTCGGAGCAAGCCGCAAAAAGTCCTCTGTTTTTTAACAAACGCATGTAGCTCTGCTGTGAGCAGGGCATCCAAAAATACCAGAAACTCGTAAATGTTCCCCTCCACGGAAATCTTTAGTAAAAGGCGAAAGATTTATGCGTGAATGAAGAGAAACTCGAGCTGTACCTATGAGACGTTGGGACAATATGCTCCCCCGCACATGACACCATGCTCAGCCAGGGTAATGTCTGGTGCAGGCTCCTCCCACCCAGCTCTTTTTCTTTTCTTTTTAAAAAAAAATGCAAAGGACCATGAGGTTTCTGTAGTGTAGTGGTCATCACGTTCGCCTAACACGCGAAAGGTCCTCGGTTCGAAACCGAGCAGAAACAGCGGTGGGATTGTGATAGAAACTTTAAACTGTTTGCCACGCCAGGAGGGTTCAGCTCTCTTTACCGTTATACGCTTTTTAACAAGAGTGCACCAGAAGATTTCTGTCTGCACCCTGAAAGACAGGTTTCCGTAGTGTAGTGGTTATCACGTTCGCCTCACACGCGAAAGGTCCCCAGTTCGAAACTGGGCGGAAACTGTGGGTAGTGTTGGCGAGAATTTCTTATGTGGTTTTCTGTTGAGCAGGCCAGTACACTTGCAGGGGGATTTGCAGCGTAAACTCTTTAGAAAAGGACAAAAATAAAACAAATGACCATTGAGGTTTCCTGTAGCGTAATAACGTTTTTTTTTTTTTTAAATAGCTGCTTTTTGCCATTTTAAGAACACTGGGCAGTCTATCGTTTCAGTCGCTTTTGAACAAGCGTACGCTAGAAGAGGTCGGACTGCTCTCCAGCGGAAGTTTCCGTAGTGTAGTGGTTATCACGTTCGCTTTACACGCGAAAGGTCCCCAGTTCAAAACTGGGCGGAAACAAGTGGAGGTGTTTTTAATGTACATGCTGACATTCGCTACAAAGTCCTTACTTTTGAGACCGGTGAAGGCCATCGTTCCAAGGAGCTGTAGGCACACTGCCATGCCGAATGAGGTTTGTTCTGTTGTTTGTGGAATGTACAGACTGTCACACTGCTTGCAGGGCAGGTTATGGGACGGAGCCATCTTCGAAAAAGCACACGCAAAGGACCGTTAGGTTTCTGTAGTGTAGTGGTCATCACGTTCGCCTAACACGCGAAAGGTCCTCGGTTCGAAACCGAGCAGAAACAGTGGTGGTGTTTTGACAGAAACTTTAAACTTTTGGCCATGCTAGGAGGGTTCAGCTCTCTTTTCCTTTATACGCTTTTTAACAAGCGTGCACCAGAAGATTTCTGTCTGCAACCTGACGGCAGGTTTCCGTAGTGTAGTGGTTATCACGTTCGCCTCACACGCGAAAGGTCCCCAGTTCGAAACTGGGCGGAAACTGTGGGTGGTTTTTGCAAAAATATCTTTTCGGAGCAAGCCGCAAAAAGTCCTCTGTTTTTTAATAAACGCATGTAGCTCTGCTGTGAGCAGGGCATCCAAAAATACCAGAAACTCGTAAATGTTCCCCTCCACGGAAATCTTTAGTAAAAGGCGAAAGATTTATGCGTGAATGAAGAGAAACTCGAGCTGTACCTATGAGACGTTGGGACAATATGCTCCCCCGCACATGACACCATGCTCAGCCATTGTAATGTCTGGTGCAGGCTCCTCCCACCCAGCTCTTTTTCTTTTCTTTTTAAAAAAAAATGCAAAGGACCATGAGGTTTCTGTAGTGTAGTGGTCATCACGTTCGCCTAACACGCGAAAGGTCCTCGGTTCGAAACCGAGCAGAAACAGCGGTGGGATTGTGATAGAAACTTTAAACTGTTTGCCACGCCAGGAGGGTTCAGCTCTCTTTACCGTTATACGCTTTTTAACAAGAGTGCACCAGAAGATTTCTGTCTGCACCCTGAAAGACAGGTTTCCGTAGTGTAGTGGTTATCACGTTCGCCTCACACGCGAAAGGTCCCCAGTTCGAAACTGGGCGGAAACTGTGGGTAGTGTTGGCGAGAATTTCTTATGTGGTTTTCTGTTGAGCAGGCCAGTACACTTGCAGGGGGATTTGCAGCGTAAACTCTTTAGAAAAGGACAAAAATAAAACAAATGACCATTGAGGTTTCCTGTAGCGTAATAACGTTTTTTTTTTTAAATAGCTGCTTTTTGCCATTTTAAGAACACTGGGCAGTCTATCGTTTCAGTCGCTTTTGAACAAGCGTACGCTAGAAGAGGTCGGACTGCTCTCCAGCGGAAGTTTCCGTAGTGTAGTGGTTATCACGTTCGCTTTACACGCGAAAGGTCCCCAGTTCAAAACTGGGCGGAAACAAGTGGAGGTGTTTTTAATGTACATGCTGACATTCGCTACAAAGTCCTTACTTTTGAGACCGGTGAAGGCCATCGTACCAAGGAGCTGTAGGCACACTGCCATGCCGAATGAGGTTTGTTCTGTTGTTTGTGGAATGTACAGACTGTCACACTGCTTGCAGGGCAGGTTATGGGACGGAGCCATCTTCGAAAAAGCACACGCAAAGGACCATTAGGTTTCTGTAGTGTAGTGGTCATCACGTTCGCCTAACACGCGAAAGGTCCCCAGTTCGAAACTGTGGGTGGTTTTTGCAAAAATATCTTTTCGGAGCAAGCCGCAAAAAGTCCTCTGTTTTTTAACAAACGCATGTAGCTCTGCTGTGAGCAGGGCATCCAAAAATACCAGAAACTCGTAAATGTTCCCCTCCACGGAAATCTTTAGTAAAAGGCGAAAGATTTATGCGTGAATGAAGAGAAACTCGAGCTGTACCTATGAGACGTTGGGACAATATGCTCCCCCGCACATGACACCATGCTCAGCCAGGGTAATGTCTGGTGCAGGCTCCTCCCACCCAGCTCTTTTTCTTTTCTTTTTAAAAAAAAATGCAAAGGACCATGAGGTTTCTGTAGTGTAGTGGTCATCACGTTCGCCTAACACGCGAAAGGTCCTCGGTTCGAAACCGAGCAGAAACAGCGGTGGGATTGTGATAGAAACTTTAAACTGTTTGCCACGCCAGGAGGGTTCAGCTCTCTTTACCGTTATACGCTTTTTAACAAGAGTGCACCAGAAGATTTCTGTCTGCACCCTGAAAGACAGGTTTCCGTAGTGTAGTGGTTATCACGTTCGCCTCACACGCGAAAGGTCCCCAGTTCGAAACTGGGCGGAAACTGTGGGTAGTGTTGGCGAGAATTTCTTATGTGGTTTTCTGTTGAGCAGGCCAGTACACTTGCAGGGGGATTTGCAGCGTAAACTCTTTAGAAAAGGACAAAAATAAAACAAATGACCATTGAGGTTTCCTGTAGCGTAATAACGTTTTTTTTTTTTTTAAATAGCTGCTTTTTGCCATTTTAAGAACACTGGGCAGTCTATCGTTTCAGTCGCTTTTGAACAAGCGTACGCTAGAAGAGGTCGGACTGCTCTCCAACGGAAGTTTCCGTAGTGTAGTGGTTATCACGTTCGCTTTACACGCGAAAGGTCCCCAGTTCAAAACTTTGGGCGGAAACTGTGGGTGGTTTTTGCAAATATATCTTTTCGGAGCAAGCCGCAAAAAGTCCTCTGTTTTTTAACAAACGCATGTAGCTCTGCTGTGAGCAGGGCATCCAAAAATACCAGAAACTCGTAAATGTTCCCCTCCACGGAAATCTTTAGTAAAAGGCGAAAGATTTATGCGTGAATGAAGAGAAACTCGAGCTGTACCTATGAGACGTTGGGACAATATGCTCCCCCGCACATGCCACCATGCTCAGCCAGGGTAATGTCTGGTGCAGGATCCTCCCACCCAGCTCTTTTTCTTTTCTTTTTAAAAAAAAATGCAAAGGACCATGAGGTTTCTGTAGTGTAGTGGTCATCACGTTCGCCTAACACGCGAAAGGTCCTCGGTTCGAAACCGAGCAGAAACAGCGGTGGGATTGTGATAGAAACTTTAAACTGTTTGCCACGCCAGGAGTGTTCAGCTCTCTTTACCGTTATACGCTTTTTAACAAGAGTGCACCAGAAGATTTCTGTCTGCACCCTGAAAGGCAGGTTTCCGTAGTGTAGTGGTTATCACGTTCGCCTCACACGCGAAAGGTCCTCGGTTCGAAACCGAGCAGAAACAGCGGTGGGATTGTGATAGAAACTTTAAACTGTTTGCCACGCCAGGCCAGTCGCACGTAGGTGTAGAGCGCTGCTAGCCAATAGGAACGGAGGAAATTCCAGGGAGGCGGGCCAGAAATAATACACCAAATTAGAGGTTCGATTCCCGTCTCTGCCACAAATACCATAAAATGAATTGGTAATCATTTTTAAATCTAGATACACTTTAAGTACGATTAACATATAATAAAAGAACTTTGTGCACAAAAATGAAATAAAACTTGTAATATTTGTTCTTGTGTAGGATGTAAAAAATGTGCAATTAACTTAATAAACCTTTACATTATAATAAGATATAGTTATCTTTAATATAGAAAACATTTGAATGTGAATAATTGAAAAGAACATTTTGATGTTTTAGACCTTTATTTGAGATATTCACATTATATTTGTATAACTATGTACAAAAATCCAAAATATATGAAATATAACCAATAAACACCAAATAGAGAGTTTTGTTTTATTTATAGTACAGATATACATATATATATATATATATATATATATATATATAGGTAATGTATTAAATACTTGTAGATTAAACAACAACAACATTAATAATAATAAAATCTAAAATTGTGGAGAATACAGGAAAAAACAAGAAATATTTTAAATTAAATAATTATGTACAGAGTTCAATATTAACAGTTATTATTATTTAGTGTTTACACATCTGAGCAAGATAAAATAATGCAAGTCAATAAAATTAACTTTAAAAACACACTAAAATGCAATGCAAACAAGGACAAAACTTTTGGTATTTTAGTGAACAAATGGAAATAAATGTAATCTTTAAAATATCTATATTAAAAGTGCAGTAATATGTTGTTTATACATATATGCATAACATTGTGCAAGGAATGTCTTTGTGTTATAAAACAGTATTTGAGGTCTGGGCATGTCATTTACCAGTGAAGTCATTTTTTCTTTTCCTCAATCCACCTCTGCTTCTCAGCCTCATAGAACGGAGACTGCTGAAAGTCTCTCCATGAAATTTCTGCACTCATTCCCTGAGCCTGATAAAGGGAAAACACTTTAGCAGGACAGTAAATGTATTTGCCTGTCACTCCAGGGAAACCAGTGTGAATATGAGGACTGTTGGGTCCTTGTTTCAGTGGCAGGTGGCAGAATCTGCACAGACGACCAGTAGGATGCTCCACCAATGACTTCCTCTTGCTCCTCTCCTCAATCACCCTCTTCGTTTCTGCTCCTCTCTGCTTAGAGGCCTCCAGTTCCCGCTGAAAAAAAGGAGTCTCTGCAAAGTCTTCAAAAGGCATTCTGGGGTTGGTCAGGCCCTCTGCTGAATATGTGTCAAATACTTTCTTGGAGCAGTAGAAGTATTTAACATCACCACCTTGATAAAAGAAATGTATCGAGGTGCCATCACCCATGTATCGAGACTTAGGCTGACCACAGGCTAAACAGGATCTAGTGTGCTTTTTTTGCAGCATATGCTGTTGTTGTTGCTGCTGAACTGCCTGCTGCTTCTCTATGATGTCCTTCACCATCTTCTCAAGCGCTGCCTGGTCCAGAGAGACAGCCTCAGGAACACTCTTTGCGGGTGGATTGACTGGGGCAGGTGGCAGTACTGTCACTGGGACACTGATGGTTTCACTGCCTGAGTGAAGACGCTGCCATAACTGCTGTGTCTCCAGGAGCTTTTCTGGACTGGTGTTAAGTGAAGCATTAGTGTTCTTTTTTTTAGCAAGGTGTTTTATGTACCTGCTTATGTGCTGCTTTGTGGTTGAGTGCAGAAGGCTGTTGGGGTCAGTGCAGGCACTCTGTACCATAGCAGCATATTCAGCATCCACCTTTGTAAGTAGGTCCTTGCTCCCGTGGTGCTTGGCCAGCAAACCATCAATGACATTTCTCATTGGATCTGTCCATCTGTTATGGTCCAACACAAAGACTCGACCCCCTGTCTTAATGGGTCCAGTCCGAGCGGCACAGGGAGAAGCAGCTATAGGCAGTGGTGGTGTGCTTGGCAGTTCTAAAAGAGATTCACAAAATTATTAAATGAAGTATTTCTGTTTTGTGTGCATAGATTAGGCAGACAGATTAAACACACATTGATGTATGAATAATATAATTACCTGCATCTAAAAGAAACTCCTCAGATGTGTGTTCCTTCACTGTCACAGCACTCGGAGTAGAAAAACAGTGAAAAATCACAGCCTGTGGGGTGGCCTCTGGATCAGCAGCAAGAAGGGTCTCAGCAGAAGAGGAATCCTCTAAGCGTTTCTGAAATTGAGCAAAATGAGTGTAATATGCGAGCGAGAATTATAAAGTATTTTTTAAAATTAAAAGTCTGTTATCAAAGAAGTTACCTGAGATGGAAATGAAAAGTCAATGCCAGATGAAGACTCTTCTTGCATCTCTAGGTCTGTCTTCCTGCTTTTGTGTTTGTCAAAGTCAAGAGGCACAGGTCGACAGCCTGGCTCCACATACTGTAGGCCAAACCTCTCTCCTGTGTCCCTGCTGGAGATGTGCAAGGCTGGATATTTGGGTTGCCCTGTCACTTTTATAGATGCCCTGTTTAACTCCATCATCAAAACAGGGTCAAACACTCCAGGTAAGACAAGCCCAGGCTGCTTCAGGTCCACCAGCCGCTGATAATTCCAGCGTGCCACACCAGTCATACCCTGCGCCTGGAACAGCTCAGGAGAGACGCGATTGCCCGTTACCCAGTGAGCCTGGTGGAAATGAAACCCCTCCTGCTGTGAAGTGCCTCTGACAGGGATCCAGATGGGCACAGCAGCTCCTTCACCCTTGACATGATTCAGTTGTAGGGTTCCACCATGTCTGTAGAGGATTCCTTCCTCCACCTCAGGGTCACTCAGACAGCCTCTAAGGATATGGATACGCTGAATCCACCACAATTTTAACATTGAGGGTTTAAAAAGGAAGATGTTGTTGGGATCCTTTGCAAGATGGAAATGGTGGAGTACTTCTTCCACTCTTTGGACCAGCTCTTGAGGATGTGGCACTTTTGTCCTGCAGTGCGCTCTGATGTGCTGCTTGGTGGGATTAGCAGGCTCAATTCCACAGAACTTGTATGCGTTCTTCAGTTTCTCCAGGTCACTCTGATCTACTACAGAGAAGGCAGAAGAGAGGAACTGGCAGAAGGAACTATACAGAGGATGGTGCTCCGAAACACATTCCCTGGTGAATCGCCGCATACAGTGAAACAAGTCTAGTTTGACCACCATGTCCTCATTGTACTTCTGGCAAGCGGCATGTAAATTCTTGAGGTTTCCTGATGTAACCTCTGCCACAGTAGCATCAGTTGTCCTCCAAGCTTCCCACTGCTGGTGCTCATACGGTCCTGGGTCCATCACTCTGAAAGCGGCACAGCAGTCCCTAAGTACATAAAAGGAAAATTAAATTAAATTTTAATGTATTCATTACCTTTGCTTACACTACTTTATGTGATGTGTGATGAGATGTAATTATGCTTACCTGTCCACCCACTGGTACTTGGCCTTGGGTATGCCAGCAGCACTGTAGCGATTGGCCATCCCACAGTACATTGATGTTAAGGACTGCTCACTCTCAGACTGCAGCATCACCCAGGACAGGATCATCCAGTTTTCGTTCATCACAGCATAGGATGACATTGTGCCAGATGAGAGGGTCACTTTTCTAGCAACTTTGCGTGTGTGATCTGACCTGAACACCTGTCCAAAAGTGCCTTGAAGGAGCTGAGTGAGAGCTGTCTCTTGCCGCTGATATTCCTGAAGCAGGCACTCCACCAGATAATGTGCAGACACAGACACCCCATGCCACCCATCAGTATCTTCGTAACCCCCAAACGGTGCAGGTGTGTCATCCTTCCTCAATGCCCCTGTGATGGTTTTCTGGCCATACAGCCCTGCTTCAGCATCCCTGACGTTCTGCACAATGAGAAGGTAAGCCAGGTGGGCTCTTTCAAACTTAAGGTGAAGAACCTCAGACAGCTGGTTGGCCATGTCATTGGGGGAATTTCCAGAGCGCCTCAGCTCATCCATCACTGTTTTACAGATGGCCTTCTTATGGGTGAGGAAGGCTGGCAAGATGTTCCTGAATCGCTGTGGTAGCATGTCCACCCACTGAGGCTTATCAGCGAACCAGTATTTTTTACATGCCTTACAGCACAGACGTGATGCAAGGATGTAATATTGCCCAGTAGTGCCAAGGATGACTCGGGGTCTTCCCACACCAGAGGACACAACATGAGGATTTGGACAGCTGTAGAGACAGGGCAGGATGTAGTTGTTCCTAAGCCTTTCACTTATACTGTGCTCAGGTTTCCAGATGAAAAAGGGATGGAGCTGGAAGTATTTAGGAGACGGAAGGCCCATGCTGGTCTCTATAAGCTCAGGCTGAGGTGGATAGCGCCACAAGGAGACCATGTTCATGAGGTGTCTCACTGGGTGTGATCCTGGCCAGAGCCCCATGGACTCCATCTCTGTTTTCATCCAGATTCTTTGGTGTAGAGAGCAGTTCCAGTGGCTAATATCCTGCATGTAGCTAGGTACTTCCATTGATGCAGGACCTGTAGATGCTGATTGTGCTGCAGGAGGTGGTACAGAGCCTTCACCCCGTGAAGAAGGCCTACTCACAGGAGCTGGTGGACTGGGAGAACTAGAGACGGCATGTGATGTCGGTGAAGGCTGTGGCAGAACTGCATGGAACACAAAGCAAAGGATATATATATATATATATATATATATATATGTGTGTGTGTGTGTATCTGCATGTATAACACATTGAATGCATGTGTGTTTAACTGTCTTTACTTTTTTTGTTCCAGTAGCTGGGAACAGGGGTTTCAGTCAGTGCAGATGGCATTGGGGCAGGTGCTGATTGTGCTGCTCGAGGTGGTACAGAGCCTTCACCCCATGAAGAAGGCCTACACACAGGAGCTGGTGTTGATGGAGGCTGCGGCAGACCTGCAAGGAAAAGCACAAGGAGGAAATTAAAAACATATTAAAACACTGAATGTACATGATATGTATTTGATTGTCTTGATTACATTGAATGACTAGAATCATTATTTATTATATTATTCTATTTATTCTTTTATTTATTCTAGTAATGCACATTCTAATAATGTTCAAATGTCTGTAAGTAAACAGTCCACTTTTCACAACAAATAAAAACAGTTTAAATAGCATGCATACAATTCATGAAGTGCACTCACCCTCACCACTGGTATATTCAAACCTTAACAGTAGTTAGAACAAAAGAACATGTTTTTTAGAACAGGCAAGAACACTGCCAAAACAACAAATAAGATAATACAAATCAGAAATGGAGGATAAGTCTGTATGTAAAGGAATACGCCTCCAAAACTGATGTGGAAAGTAACCTGTTGTAGATAATACTGTGGATCCCATGGCTGCAGATGATCCTAAAAATCAAGCATTATAATTTAAATGATTTCTCTCCAGTATGTGCAATTTTATGTGTCATAAAGATGCTGAATTTGACATGGGTATATATATAACACACATGACACATGATTTACTTACTCAGATATTTTGTTGGAGAAAGACTCAGCATCATCCTCTCCAGTTCTTCATCCTCCTCCATTACTATAAAATAAAATACATTTTATAGTAAACAAATGCATCAGTAGGCTTTAAGAATCAATATAAGCAAATTTGCATGGATTGTATTAACTCACCAGGCTGATCCGAGGCAGTAGTGGAAGGAACAGGGGATCTTGCAGTGGAAGCTGATGGTGAGGGCGACGGAGGAGTGGTTTTGGTCAGCTGTTTTAAAAGATACTGCTGCAAATTGTACATTTTGCTGCCTGGAACACACTTCTGCCTCATTATAAAGGAAGCATATCCGTCTGCCCTGGTATCCCAAATTTTCCTCCAAGTGTCTTGTGTTCTTGATCCAAATCCAACAGTAGTGTCATCCTCTGTCAAAACTGCCACTGGATCTGGTCTTTGAGACAGATACTGTTTAAGGTCTTCAATTTCCTTAAAGCTTCTTGAGTACTCAAGAAAGGAAATGAGACTATCCTTGCATGGACCCTCTGGATGGAACTGCCCAGCCTGTTCTTCTTCCTCAACCTTATCGGACAGGTACAAAGCATAGCTGACGTCATTCTCTAATAACCACTTGAAAGACTTGCCCTTGTACTTGCCGAACTGAAGAATGTATTCTCCCAACACTTCTTGCTTGTCAGAGACATCCCCTCCTCTATTTAACACAACAGAACGGGCATTCAACTTGACCAGGTCTTCTCTTTGAGGTGTTGACTTGTCCTGCAGTGAAGGGTTGTCTTTAATTCTTTTTGCCTCTTCTGATGGGTCCCGGCGTAAATGGCCTGATGGTCCTTTCCTGAAAGACACTTTGACTTTCCCGGGAAAAAACACTGTTTTCTTCATGATGCTTTTCTGAAATCATAATGTATTTATTAGCGTCTCAGCATAAGCATGAAAATACTTAACAAAGTGAAATAAGACAGTTAACTAAAGCATCAGTGATATATATAAAACATTTATTTTAAATTCCCATAATATTCCATAATATTACTGTTTCTTAAATGAATAAATCACAAGAGACTTAAAAAAAGAAGTAAAGTAGCGTTTAATAAATTTGCGTTATTTAATATTCATTATTAAAATTGCTTAATATATTTGTAATAAATATTTAATATAAAAATATATATGTATAAATGTATATATAAAAAGTTTTAACAAGTTTAACTAATTAAAAATGTTAAATTATACCATTAAATTGCACACATATATGTATTTTTTGTCATTAAAATGTAATATATGTGTGTGTGTGTGACATTAATTACATTATAGGAGGACCAAACCTGCAGAAATTAAAGATGAATGAATACATATGTAAATTAATAAAAAGATAAATAAATATGATAATAGGAAAATAAATAAAGGAATAAACGACTTGATAAAATAATTTTTTTAATTTTTTCCCTTTATTTATTTTCTGCTTTTATACATATACATAAAAATATTTATTTGTTAATTCATTTTTTATATTTGGTAAGCAAGACCAACCCACCTAATTATCATGCACGGCAAAGAAATGTAAGAATAAATAAAATTGAAATAAATAAAGGTTAAAATAAATAAATCTGGAAATAAATACAAATTGGAATAAATAAATATAAATGAATATATAAATAAATATAAAAATAAAAGGAAAAAATAAATAAATAAAATTAAAAATAATTAAAAAAAACATTAAAATATAAAAGCAAAAAATAATAAATTAGGGGGGAAATAATGCGTTTATTCCATTATTTATTTTCCTATTATCACATTTATTTATTCATTCATTTTTAATGTCTGCAGGTCTGATCCTCCATTACATCTTACTGCACTGTTAACATATTTTAAACATTGTATTCAAGTAACCTACATAGTAAGATATCAATGATGAAACATTCACCTTAACAAACACATATACTCTTTTTAAATAACAGCTGTATTTATAACGAAAAATTTGGTTTACTGTTTCTTAACATCACAAATCATTCAACACAATTAACAATACGATTACAATGTAAGTTAATCGTATTGTTAATTTTGTTGAATGGTTTGTGATGTTACTTACATGATAATATACATGCAATTTAAATGATAAAATATATGAATAATAACGTTTATGCAGTCACCTGAGGTAAAATCTGTCTGCAGGTAAGTTAGTTTAGACAGTAACAAAAAAAACAAGTTTGCTGACAAGTCCGGTAAACAAATCTCTCCGATCGTAAAACCGGTGATACTGCACTGCGAATGATAGACAGATGACACAGCTTTTTAAATCCCCCGCCACGGAAAAAGCGAAACAGCGCCAGGAAGTCTACATGTGGCCAAAAGTATATTGCATCCGTAGTGTTAAGCACTACCATAGAGAATGAATGGGAAAAGTTAAGAGAAGTTAAGCTTAGCCATTTTCGGTTCCCGCGCGGAAGGTCCCCAGTTCGAAACTGGGCGGAAACTGTGGGTAGTGTTGGCGAGAATTTCTTATGTGCTTTTCTGTTGAGCAGGCCAGTACACTTGCAGGGGGATTTGCAGCGTAAACTCTTTAGAAAAGGACAAAAATAAAACAAATGACCATTGAGGTTTCCTGTAGCGTAATAACGTTTTTTTTTTTAA
>NW_028118493.1:37500-40000 GCF_965113295.1 Leuciscus leuciscus
ACGCTTTTTAACAAGCGTGCACCAGAAGATTTCTGTCTGCAACCTTGACGGCAGGTTTCCGTAGTGTAGTGGTTATCACGTTCGCCTCATACGCGAAAGGTCCCCAGTTCGAAACTGGGCGGAAACTGTGGGTGGTTTTTGCAAAAATATCTTTTCGGAGCAAGCCGCAAAAAGTCCTCTGTTTTTTAACAAACGCATGTAGCTCTGCTGTGAGCAGGGCATCCAAAAATACCAGAAACTCGTAAATGTTCCCCTCCACGGAAATCTTTAGTAAAAGGCGAAAGATTTATGCGTGAATGAAGAGAAACTCGAGCTGTACCTATGAGACGTTGGGACAATATGCTCCGCCGCACATGCCACCATGCTCAGCCAGGGAAATGTCTGGTGCAGGCTCCTCCCACCCAGCTCTTTTTCTTTTCTTTTTAAAAAAAAATGCAAAGGACCATGAGGTTTCTGTAGTGTAGTGGTCATCACGTTCGCCTAACACGCGAAAGGTCCTTGGTTCGAAACCGAGCAGAAACAGCGGTGGGATTGTGATAGAAACTTTAAACTGTTTGCCACGCCAGGAGGGTTCAGCTCTCTTTACCGTTATACGCTTTTTAACAAGAGTGCACCAGAAGATTTCTGTCTGCACCCTGAAAGACAGGTTTCCGTAGTGTAGTGGTTATCACGTTCGCCTCACACGCGAAAGGTCCCCAGTTCGAAACTGGGCGGAAACTGTGGGTAGTGTTGGCGAGAATTTCTTATGTGGTTTTCTGTTGAGCAGGCCAGTACACTTGCAGGGGGATTTGCAGCGTAAACTCTTTAGAAAAGGACAAAAATAAAACAAATGACCATTGAGGTTTCCTGTAGCGTAATAACGTTTTTTTTTTTTAAATAGCTGCTTTTTGCCATTTTAAGAACACTGGGCAGTCTATCGTTTCAGTCGCTTTTGAACAAGCGTACGCTAGAAGAGGTCGGACTGCTCTCCAACGGAAGTTTCCGTAGTGTAGTGGTTATCACGTTCGATTTACACGCGAAAGGTCCCCAGTTCAAAACTGGGCGGAAACAAGTGGAGGTGTTTTTAATATACATGCTGACATTCGCTACAAAGTCCTTACTTTTGAGACCGGTGAAGGCCATCGTACCAAGGAGCTGTAGGCACACTGCCATGCCGAATGAGGTTTGTTCTGTTGTTTGTGGAATGTACAGACTGTCACACTGCTTGCAGGGCAGGTTATGGGACGGAGCCATCTTCGAAAAAGCACACGCAAAGCACCATTAGGTTTCTGTAGTGTAGTGGTCATCACGTTCGCCTAACACGCGAAAGGTCCTCGGTTCGAAACCGAGCAGAAACAGTGGTGGTGTTTTGACACAAACTTTAAACTTTTGGCCATGCTAGGAGGGTTCAGCTCTCTTTTCCTTTATACGCTTTTTAACAAGCGTGCACCAGAAGATTTCTGTCTGCAACCTTGACGGCAGGTTTCCGTAGTGTAGTGGTTATCACGTTCGCCTCACACGCGAAAGGTCCCCAGTTCGAAACTGGGCGGAAACTGTGGGTGGTTTTTGCAAAAATATCTTTTCGGAGCAAGCCGCAAAAAGTCCTCCGTTTTTTAACAAACGCATGTAGCTCTGCTGTGAGCAGGGCATCCAAAAATACCAGAAACTCGTAAATGTTACCCTCCACGGAAATCTTTAGTAAAAGGCGAAAGATTTATGCGTGAATGAAGAGAAACTCGAGCTGTACCTATGAGACGTTGGGACAATATGCTCCGCCGCACATGCCACCATGCTCAGCCAGGGTAATGTCTGGTGCAGGCTCCTCCCACCCAGCTCTTTTTCTTTTCTTTTTAAAAAAAAATGCAAAGGACCATGAGGTTTCTGTAGTGTAGTGGTCATCACGTTCGCCTAACACGCGAAAGGTCCTCGGTTCGAAACCGAGCAGAAACAGCGGTGGGATTGTGATAGAAACTTTAAACTGTTTGCCACGCCAGGAGGGTTCAGCTCTCTTTACCGTTATACGCTTTTTAACAAGAGTGCACGAGAAGATTTCTGTCTGCACCCTGAAAGACAGGTTTCCGTAGTGTAGTGGTTATCACGTTCGCCTCACACGCGAAAGGTCACCAGTTCGAAACTGGGCGGAAACTGTGGGTAGTGTTGGTGAGAATTTCTTATGTGGTTTTCTGTTGAGCAGGCCAGTACACTTGCAGGGGGATTTGCAGCGTAAACTCTTTAGAAAAGGACAAAAATAAAACAAATGACCATTGAGGTTTCCTGTAGCGTAATAACGTTTTTTTTTTTAAATAGCTGCTTTTTGCCATTTTAAGAACACTGGGCAGTCTATCGTTTCAGTCGCTTTTGAACAAGCGTACGCTAGAAGAGGTCGGACTGCTCTCCAACGGAAGTTTCCGTAGTGTAGTGGTTATCACGTTCGCTTTACACGCGAAAGGTCCCCAGTTCAAAATTGGGCGGAAACAAGTGGAGGTGTTTTTAATATACATGCTGACATTCGCTACAAAGT
>NW_028118493.1:62500-67500 GCF_965113295.1 Leuciscus leuciscus
GAATGAGGTTTGTTCTGTTGTTTGTGGAATGTACAGACTGTCACACTGCTTGCAGGGCAGGTTATGGGACGGAGCCATCTTCGAAAAAGCACACGCAAAGGACCATTAGGTTTCTGTAGTGTAGTGGTCATCACGTTCGCCTAACACGCGAAAAGTCCTCGGTTCGAAACCGAGCAGAAACAGTGGTGGTGTTTTGACAGAAACTTTAAACTTTTGGCCATGCTAGGAGGGTTCAGCTCTCTTTTCCTTTATACGCTTTTTAACAAGCGTGCACCAGAAGATTTCTGTCTGCAACCTTGACGGCAGGTTTCCGTAGTGTAGTGGTTATCACGTTCGCCTCACACGCGAAAGGTCCCCAGTTCGAAACTGGGCGGAAACTGTGGGTGGTTTTTGCAAAAATATCTTTTCGGAGCAAGCCGCAAAAAGTCCTCTGTTTTTTAACAAACGCATGTAGCTCTGCTGTGAGCAGGGCATCCAAAAATACCAGAAACTCGTAAATGTTACCCTCCACGGAAATCTTTAGTAAAAGGCGAAAGATTTATGCGTGAATGAAGAGAAACTCGAGCTGTACCTATGAGACGTTGGGACAATATGCTCCGCCGCACATGCCACCATGCTCAGCCAGGGTAATGTCTGGTGCAGGCTCCTCCCACCCAGCTCTTTTTCTTTTCTTTTTAAAAAAAAATGCAAAGGACCATGAGGTTTCTGTAGTGTAGTGGTCATCACGTTCGCCTAACACGCGAAAGGTCCTCGGTTCGAAACCGAGCAGAAACAGCGCTGGGATTGTGATAGAAACTTTAAACTGTTTGCCACGCCAGGAGGGTTCAGCTCTCTTTACCGTTATACGCTTTTTAACAAGAGTGCACCAGAAGATTTCTGTCTGCATCCTGAAAGACAGGTTTCCGTAGTGTAGTGGTTATCACGTTCGCCTCACACGCGAAAGGTCCCCAGTTCGAAACTGGGCGGAAACTGTGGGTAGTGTTGGCGAGAATTTCTTATGTGGTTTTCTGTTGAGCAGGCCAGTACACTTGCAGGGGGATTTGCAGCGTAAACTCTTTAGAAAAGGACAAAAATAAAACAAATGACCATTGAGGTTTCCTGTAGCGTAATAACGTTTTTTTTTTTAAATAGCTGCTTTTTGCCATTTTAAGAACACTGGGCAGTCTATCGTTTCAGTCGCTTTTGAACAAGCGTACGCTAGAAGAGGTCGGCCTGCTCTCCAACGGAAGTTTCCGTAGTGTAGTGGTTATCACGTTCGCTTTACACGCGAAAGGTCCCCAGTTCAAAACTGGGCGGAAACAAGTGGAGGTGTTTTTAATATACATGCTGACATTCGCTACAAAGTCCTTACTTTTGAGACCGGTGAAGGCCATCGTACCAAGGAGCTGTAGGCACACTGCCATGCCGAATGAGGTTTGTTCTGTTGTTTGTGGAATGTACAGACTGTCACACTGCTTGCAGGGCAGGTTATGGGACGGAGCCATCTTCGAAAAAGCACACGCAAAGGACCATTAGGTTTCTGTAGTGTAGTGGTCATCACGTTCGCCTAACACGCGAAAGGTCCTCGGTTCGAAACCGAGCAGAAACAGTGGTGGTGTTTTGACAGAAACTTTAAACTTTTGGCCATGCTAGGAGGGTTCAGCTCTCTTTTCCTTTATACGCTTTTTAACAAGCGTGCACCAGAAGATTTCTGTCTGCAACCTTGACGGCAGGTTTCCGTAGTGTAGTGGTTATCACGTTCGCCTCACACGCGAAAGGTCCCCAGTTCGAAACTGGGCGGAAACTGTGGGTGGTTTTTGCAAAAATATCTTTTCGGAGCAAGCCGCAAAAAGTCCTCTGTTTTTTAACAAACGCATGTAGCTCTGCTGTGAGCAGGGCATCCAAAAATACCAGAAACTCGTAAATGTTACCCTCCACGGAAATCTTTAGTAAAAGGCGAAAGATTTATGCGTGAATGAAGAGAAACTCGAGCTGTACCTATGAGACGTTGGGACAATATGCTCCGCCGCACATGCCACCATGCTCAGCCAGGGTAATGTCTGGTGCAGGCTCCTCCCACCCAGCTCTTTTTCTTTTCTTTTTAAAAAAAAATGCAAAGGACCATGAGGTTTCTGTAGTGTAGTGGTCATCACGTTCGCCTAACACGCGAAAGGTCCTCGGTTCGAAACCGAGCAGAAACAGCGGTGGGATTGTGATAGAAACTTTAAACTGTTTGCCACGCCAGGAGGGTTCAGCTCTCTTTACCGTTATACGCTTTTTAACAAGAGTGCACCAGAAGATTTCTGTCTGCATCCTGAAAGACAGGTTTCCGTAGTGTAGTGGTTATCACGTTTGCCTCACACGCGAAAGGTCCCCAGTTCGAAACTGGGCGGAAACTGTGGGTAGTGTTGGCGAGAATTTCTTATGTGGTTTTCTGTTGAGCAGGCCAGTACACTTGCAGGGGGATTTGCAGCGTAAACTCTTTAGAAAAGGACAAAAATAAAACAAATGACCATTGAGGTTTCCTGTAGCGTAATAACGTTTTTTTTTTTAAATAGCTGCTTTTTGCCATTTTAAGAACACTGGGCAGTCTATCGTTTCAGTCGCTTTTGAACAAGCGTACGCTAGAAGAGGTCGGCCTGCTCTCCAACGGAAGTTTCCGTAGTGTAGTGGTTATCACGTTCGCTTTACACGCGAAAGGTCCCCAGTTCAAAACTGGGCGGAAACAAGTGGAGGTGTTTTTAATATACATGCTGACATTCGCTACAAAGTCCTTACTTTTGAGACCGGTGAAGGCCATCGTACCAAGGAGCTGTAGGCACACTGCCATGCCGAATGAGGTTTGTTCTGTTGTTTGTGGAATGTACAGACTGTCACACTGCTTGCAGGGCAGGTTATGGGACGGAGCCATCTTCGAAAAAGCACACGCAAAGGACCATTAGGTTTCTGTAGTGTAGTGGTCATCACGTTCGCCTAACACGCGAAAGGTCCTCGGTTCGAAACCGAGCAGAAACAGTGGTGGTGTTTTGACAGAAACTTTAAACTTTTGGCCATGCTAGGAGGGTTCAGCTCTCTTTTCCTTTATACGCTTTTTAACAAGCGTGCACCAGAAGATTTCTGTCTGCAACCTTGACGGCAGGTTTCCGTAGTGTAGTGGTTATCACGTTCGCCTCACACGCGAAAGGTCCCCAGTTCGAAACTGGGCGGAAACTGTGGGTGGTTTTTGCAAAAATATCTTTTCGGAGCAAGCCGCAAAAAGTCCTCTGTTTTTTAACAAACGCATGTAGCTCTGCTGTGAGCAGGGCATCCAAAAATACCAGAAACTTGTAAATGTTACCCTCCACGGAAATCTTTAGTAAAAGGCGAAAGATTTATGCGTGAATGAAGAGAAACTCGAGCTGTACCTATGAGACGTTGGGACAATATGCTCCGCCGCACATGCCACCATGCTCAGCCAGGGTAATGTCTGGTGCAGGCTCCTCCCACACAGCTCTTTTTCTTTTTTTTTTTTTTTTAAATGCAAAGGACCATGAGGTTTCTGTAGTGTAGTGGTCATCACGTTCGCCTAACACGCGAAAGGTCCTCGGTTCGAAACCGAGCAGAAACAGCGGTGGGATTGTGATAGAAACTTTAAACTGTTTGCCACGCCAGGAGGGTTCAGCTCTCTTTACCGTTATACGCTTTTTAACAAGAGTGCACCAGAAGATTTCTGTCTGCACCCTGAAAGACAGGTTTCCGTAGTGTAGTGGTTATCACGTTCGCCTCACACGCGAAAGGTCCCCAGTTCGAAACTGGGCGGAAACTGTGGGTAGTGTTGGCGAGAATTTCTTATGTGGTTTTCTGTTGAGCAGGCCAGTACACTTGCAGGGGGATTTGCAGCGTAAACTCTTTAGAAAAGGACAAAAATAAAACAAATGACCATTGAGGTTTCCTGTAGCGTAATAACGTTTTTTTTTTTAAATAGCTGCTTTTTGCCATTTTTAGAACACTGGGCAGTCTATCGTTTCAGTCGCTTTTGAACAAGCGTACGCTAGAAGAGGTCGGACTGCTCTCCAACGGAAGTTTCCGTAGTGTAGTGGTTATCACGTTCGCTTTACACGCGAAAGGTCCCCAGTTCAAAACTGGGCGGAAACAAGTGGAGGTGTTTTTAATATACATGCTGACATTCGCTACAAAGTCCTTACTTTTGAGACCGGTGAAGGCCATCGTACCAAGGAGCTGTAGGCACACTGCCATGCCGAATGAGGTTTGTTCTGTTGTTTGTGGAATGTACAGACTGTCACACTGCTTGCAGGGCAGGTTATGGGACGGAGCCATCTTCGAAAAAGCACGCGCAAAGGACCATTAGGTTTCTGTAGTGTAGTGGTCATCACGTTCGCCTAACACGCGAAAGGTCCTCGGTTCGAAACCGAGCAGAAACAGTGGTGGTGTTTTGACAGGAACTTTAAACTTTTGGCCATGCTAGGAGGGTTCAGCTCTCTTTTCCTTTATACGCTTTTTAACAAGCGTGCACCAGAAGATTTCTGTCTGCAACCCTGACGGCAGGTTTCCGTAGTGTAGTGGTTATCACGTTCGCCTCACACGCGAAAGGTCCCCAGTTCGAAACTGGGCGGAAACTGTGGGTGGTTTTTGCAAAAATATCTTTTCGGAGCAAGCCGCAAAAAGTCCTCTGTTTTTTAACAAACGCATCTCTGCTGTGAGCAGGGCATCCAAAAATACCAGAAACTCGTAAATGTTACCCTCCACGGAAATCTTTAGTAAAAGGCGAAAGATTTATGCGTGAATGAAGAGAAACTCGAGCTGTACCTATGAGACGTTGGGACAATATGCTCCGCCGCACATGCCACCATGCTCAGCCAGGGTAATGTCTGGTGCAGGCTCCTCCCACCCAGCTCTTTTTCTTTTCTTTTTAAAAAAAAATGCAAAGGACCATGAGGTTTCTGTAGTGTAGTGGTCATCACGTTCGCCTAACACGCGAAAGGTCCTCGGTTCGAAACCGAGCAGAAACAGCGGTGGGATTG
>NW_028118493.1:80000-82500 GCF_965113295.1 Leuciscus leuciscus
ATGTTCCCCTCCACGGAAATCTTTAGTAAAAGGCGAAAGATTTATGCGTGAATGAAGAGAAACTCGAGCTGTACCTATGAGACGTTGGGACAATATGCTCCCCCGCACATGCCACCATGCTCAGCCAGGGTAATGTCTGGTGCAGGCTCCTCCCACCCAGCTCTTTTTCTTTTCTTTTAAAAAAAAAATGCCAAGGACCATGAGGTTTCTGTAGTGTAGTGGTCATCACGTTCGCCTAACACGCGAAAGGTCCTCGGTTCGAAACCGAGCAGAAACAGCGGTGGGATTGTGATAGAAACTTTAAACTGTTTGCCACGCCAGGAGGGTTCAGCTCTCTTTACCGTTATACGCTTTTTAACAAGAGTGCACCAGAAGATTTCTGTCTGCACCCTGAAAGACAGGTTTCCGTAGTGTAGTGGTTATCACGTTCGCCTCACACGCGAAAGGTCCCCAGTTCGAAACTGGGCGGAAACTGTGGGTAGTGTTGGCGAGAATTTCTTATGTGCTTTTCTGTTGAGCAGGCCAGTACACTTGCAGGGGGATTTGCAGCGTAAACTCTTTAGAAAAGGACAAAAATAAAACAAATGACCATTGAGGTTTCCTGTAGCGTAATAACGTTTTTTTTTTTAAATAGCTGCTTTTTGCCATTTTAAGAACACTGGGCAGTCTATCGTTTCAGTCGCTTTTGAACAAGCGTACGCTAGAAGAGGTCGGACTGCTCTCCAGCGGAAGTTTCCGTAGTGTAGTGGTTATCACGTTCGCTTTACACGCGAAAGGTCCCCAGTTCAAAACTGGGCGGAAACAAGTGGAGGTGTTTTTAATGTACATGCTGACATTCGCTACAAAGTCCTTACTTTTGAGACCGGTGAAGGCCATCGTACCAAGGAGCTGTAGGCACACTGCCATGCCGAATGAGGTTTGTTCTGTTGTTTGTGGAATGTACAGACTGTCACACTGCTTGCAGGGCAGGTTATGGGACAGAGCCATCTTCGAAAAAGCACACGCAAAGGACCATTAGGTTTCTGTAGTGTAGTGGTCATCACGTTCGCCTAACACGCGAAAGGTCCCCAGTTCGAAACTGTGGGTGGTTTTTGCAAAAATATCTTTTCGGAGCAAGCCGCAAAAAGTCCTCTGTTTTTTAACAAACGCATGTAGCTCTGCTGTGAGCAGGGCATCCAAAAATACCAGAAACTCGTAAATGTTCCCCTCCACGGAAATCTTTAGTAAAAGGCGAAAGATTTATGCGTGAATGAAGAGAAACTCGAGCTGTACCTATGAGACGTTGGGACAATATGCTCCCCCGCACATGCCACCATGCTCAGCCAGGGTAATGTCTGGTGCAGGCTCCTCCCACCCAGCTCTTTTTCTTTTCTTTTTAAAAAAAAATGCAAAGGACCATGAGGTTTCTGTAGTGTAGTGGTCATCACGTTCGCCTAACACGCGAAAGGTCCTCGGTTCGAAACCGAGCAGAAACAGAGGTGGGATTGTGATAGAAACTTTAAACTGTTTGCCACGCCAGGAGGGTTCAGCTCTCTTTACCGTTATACGCTTTTTAACAAGAGTGCACCAGAAGATTTCTGTCTGCACCCTGAAAGACAGGTTTCCGTAGTGTAGTGGTTATCACGTTCGCCTCACACGCGAAAGGTCCCCAGTTCGAAACTGGGCGGAAACTGTGGGTAGTGTTGGCGAGAATTTCTTATGTGGTTTTCTGTTGAGCAGGCCAGTACACTTGCAGGGGGATTTGCAGCGTAAACTCTTTAGAAAAGGACAAAAATAAAACAAATGACCATTGAGGTTTCCTGTAGCGTAATAACGTTTTTTTTTTTAAATAGCTGCTTTTTGCCATTTTAAGAACACTGGGCAGTCTATCGTTTCAGTCGCTTTTGAACAAGCGTACGCTAGAAGAGGTCGGACTGCTCTCCAGCGGAAGTTTCCGTAGTGTAGTGGTTATCACGTTCGCTTTACACGCGAAAGGTCCCCAGTTCAAAACTGGGCGGAAACAAGTGGAGGTGTTTTTAATGTACATGCTGACATTCGCTACAAAGTCCTTACTTTTGAGACCGGTGAAGGCCATCGTACCAAGGAGCTGTAGGCACACTGCCATGCCGAATGAGGTTTGTTCTGTTGTTTGTGGAATGTACAGACTGTCACACTGCTTGCAGGGCAGGTTATGGGACGGAGCCATCTTCGAAAAAGCACACGCAAAGGACCATTAGGTTTCTGTAGTGTAGTGGTCATCACGTTCGCCTAACACGCGAAAGGTCCTCGGTTCGAAACCGAGCAGAAACAGTGGTGGTGTTTTGACAGAAACTTTAAACTTTTGGCCATGCTAGGAGGGTTCAGCTCTCTTTTCCTTTATACGCTTTTTAACAAGCGTGCACCAGAAGATTTCTGTCTGCAACCTGACGGCAGGTTTCCGTAGTGTAGTGGTTATCACGTTCGCCTCACACGCGAAAGGTCCCCAGTTCGAAACTGGGCGGAAACTGTGGGTGGTTTTTGC
>NW_028118493.1:87500-97500 GCF_965113295.1 Leuciscus leuciscus
CCACGGAGAGCTTACAGGGACCCTGTCATATAAGTTACAAGTGGGCCCTTCCTGTGCTTACAGGGACCCTGTCAAATAAGTTGCAGGTGGGCACAGGAAGGGTCCACCTGCAACTTATCTGATGGGACCTCTTTAGGCTGTCCATGGTCAATGCATTAAAAGGTCATATTCCATAATTCTAAATGATTTATTGCATAAATCATAACCACCAGGCGCCGAGATATGGAAGGGTGAGTTTTTGGAAAGATACGGGTGAGTTTTTGGAAAGATAGGGGTGAGTTTTTGGAAAGATACGGGTGAGTTTTTGGAAAGATATGGGTTATTGCTTAAATCAAAGAGTACAGTGCACAGGGAAGACAATCCAACGTGTTGGTGTACTTAACAGTTTATAATTATGCATAATTAGCCTTAAATGGACATGTCCACGGACAGCTTACAGGGACCCTGTCAAATAAGTTGCAGGTGGGCACAGGAAGGGCCCACCTGTAACTTATTTGATATGTCCACGGAGAGCTTACAGGGACCCTGTCATATAAGTTGCAAGTGGGCACAGGAAGGGCCCAACTGTAACTTATATGACAGGGTCCCTGCAAGCTGTCCGCGGACCCTGTCAAATAAGTTACAGGTGGGCCCTTCCTGTGCCCAATTGCAACTTATTTGACAGGGTCTCTGTAAGCTGTCCGTGGTCAATGCATTATTAGGTCATATTTCATCATTATAAATGTTTTATTACTTAAATTATGCAGTAAAGTGCACAGGCCAGACAATCCAACATGTTGGGGTACTTTACAGTTCATAATTATGCATTATTAGCCTTAAAATGACATGTCCATGGAGTGCATACAGGGACCCTGTCAAATAAGTTGCAGGTGGGCACAAGAAAGGCCCACCTATAACTTATTTGATATGTCCACGGACAGCTTACAGGGACCCTGTCAAATAAGTTGCAGGTGGGCACAGGAAGGTCCCACCTGTAACTTATTTGACGGGACCTCTTTAGGCTGTCCGTGGTCAATGCATTAACAGGTCATAATTTATGATTATTAATGTTTTATTACTTAAAACATGCAGTACAGTGCACAGGGAAGACAATGCAACATGTTGGGGGTACTTTACAGTTCATAATTATGCATAATTAGCCTTAAATGGACATGTCCACGGACAGCTTACAGGGACCCTGTCATATAGGTTACAGGTGGGATCCTTTTTATATTTTGATGTCATTATGGAAAAGATTGCATAAAAATGATTAAATATCAATTTTATGTTAATCTCTGGGCCCCCCTGAGCGATTTGCAGCCTTCAGAACCTCCAAATTCCACTGTCCACGAACAGCCTAAATTTTTGAATGGGATAGATTGTACGTGGGACGTCCAGATCTCAGCCTCTGGACAGAATTTGGAGATGAAACCTGCACTGCTGTGCTCATCTGGACACGCCCTGTCCATGGTGTGAATTTCAAAGAGATTGGAGAAACTTGAAAATTCGACCCAAAAAAACTCAAAGGGGTATCCCTTGGAGAATTTTTCAGTCAGATTTTCAAGTTTCTCCAAACTCCCTGAAATTCACAGCGCTGTCTGGGCACGTCCAGACGAGCGCAGGAGCGCAGGTTTCATCTCCAAATTCTGTCCAGAGGCGGAGATCTGGACGTTCCACGTACAATCTATCCCATTCAAAAATTTAGGCTGTTCGTGGACAGTGGAATTTCTGGGTTCTGAAGGCTGCAAATTGCTCAGGGGGGCCCAAAGATGAACATAAAATTGATATTTAATCAATTTTCTTAATTTTTAATCAATCTTGGCATCAAAATATAAAACAGCATCCCACCTGTAACTTATCTGACAGGGTCTCTGTAAGCTGTCCGTGGTCAATGCATTAATAGGTCATATTTCATACTTATTAATGTTTTATTACTTAAATCATAGAGTACAGTGCACAGGGAAGACAATCCAACATGTTACAGCCATTAATTATGCATAATTTGCATAAAATTCAACTGTCCCACAGACAGCCTATAGGGGCTCTGTCAAATAGGTTACAGGTGGGATGCTGTTTTTGACTTAGACATTTTCAGCGGGTGAATCCCTGTAAAGAATTGGGGATTTCAGCATATGTGCTGAAGGCCAGTGAGTAACTTATTAAGTTACAGGTGGGATGCTGATTTTGACCGGTGTACTTCACAGTTCATAATTATGCTGTCCACGGACAGCTTACAGGAACCCTGTCAAATAAGTTACAGGTGGGCACAGTAAGGGCCCACCTGTAACTTATTTGATGGGACCTCTTTAGGCTGTCCGTGGTCAATGCATTAACAGGTCACAATTCATACTCATAAATATTTTATGACTTTAAACATAATGTACAGTGCACAGGAAAGACAATCCAACATGTTGGGGGTCCTTTACAGTTCATAATTATGCATTATTAGCCTTAAAATGACATGTCCATGAAGTGCATACGGGGACCCTGTCAGATAAGTTGCAGGTGGGCTCAGGAAGGGCCCACCTGTAACTTATTTGACATGTCCACGGACAGCTTACAGGGACCCTGTCATATAAGTTGCAAGTGGGCCCTTCCTTTGCCCAACTGTAACTTATTTGACAGGGTCTCTGTAAGCTGTCCGTGGTCAATGCATTAACAGGTCATAATTCATGATTATTAATGTTTTATTACATAAATCATAGCCACCAGGCGCCGAGATATGGACGGGTGAGTTTTTGGAAAGATACGGTTGAGTTTTTGGGAAAGATACGATTGAGTTTTCGGAAAGATACGGGTGAGTTTTTGGAAAGATATGAGTTGTTGCTTAAATCATAGAGTACAGTGCACAGGGAAGACGACGCAACGTGTTGGGGCTCTTTACAGTTCATAATTATGCATAATTAGCCTTAAAATGGCATGTCCACGGACAGCTTACAGGAACCCTGTTGAATAAGTTACAGGTGGGCACTTCCTGTAAAATCATAGGAATTGCCCACCTGTAACTTATTCGACGGGACCTCTTTAGGCTGTCCGTGGTCAATGCATCAGTGGGTCATAATTCATGATTATTAATGTTTTATGACTTAAAACATGCAGTACAGTGCACAGGGAAGACAATCTAACATGTTGGGGCTCTTTACAGTTCATAATTATACATAATTAGCCTTAAAATGGCATGTCCACGGACAGCTTACAGGAACCCTGTCGAATAAGTTACAGGTGGGCACTTCCTGTAAAATCATAGGAATTGCCCAGCTGTAACTTATTTGACGGGACCTCTTTAGGCTGTCCGTGGTCAATGCATCAGTGGGTCATAATTCATGATTATTAATGTTTTATTACTTAAAACGTGCAGTACAGTGCACAGGAAAGACAATCCAACATGTTGGGGTACTTTACAGTTCATAATTGTGCATCGTTAGCCTTAAAATGACATGTCCATGGAGAGCTGACAGGGACCCCGTCAAATAAGTTGCAGGTGGGACTTCAGCACATATGCTGAAATCCCCAATTCCTTACAGGGATTCACCGGCCGAAAATGTCTAAGTCAAAAACAGCATCCCACCTGCAACTTATTTGATAGGGTCTCTGTAAGCTGTCCGTGGTCGTTGCATTAATAGGTCATATTTCATGATTATTAATGTCTTATTACTTAAAACATGCAGCACAGTGCACAGGGAAGACAATCCAACATGTTGGGGTACTTTACAGTTCATAATTGTGCATCGTTAGCCTTAAAATGACATGTCCATGGAGAGCTTACAGGGACCCCGTCAAATAAGTTGCAGGTGGGACTTCAGCACATATGCTGAAATCCCCAATTCCTTACAGGGATTCACCGGCCGAAAATGTCTAAGTCAAAAACAGCATCCCACCTGCAACTTATTTGATAGGGTCTCTGTAAGCTGTCCGTGGTCAATGCATCAATGGGTCATAATTCATGATTATTAATGTTTTATTACTTAAAACATGCAGTACAGTGCACAGGGAAGACAATCTAACATGTTGGGGCTATTTACAGTTCATAATTATGCATAATTAGCCTTAAAATGGCATGTCCACGGACAGCTTACAGGAACCCTGTTGAATAAGTTACAGGTGGGCACACCCAGTAAAATCATAGGAATTGCCCACCTGTAACTTATTCGACGGGACCTCTTTAGGCTGTCCGTGGTCAATGCATCAATGGGTCATAATTCATGATTATTAATGTTTTATTACTTAAAACATGCAGTACAGTGCACAGGGAAGACAATCTAACATGTTGGGGCTCTTTACAGTTCATAATTATGCATAATTAGCCTTAAAATGACAGGTCCACGGGCAGCTTAAAGGAACCCTGTTGAATAAGTTACAGGTGGGATGTTCACCAAACGCCTATGAAAATGAATGGGATAAGTGGCACGTGTCAGTGGCTCCCGCGCGGCCCCCGGGGGTCCGAGGGGCCCCAAACTCGGCAAAAAGTTGCGTCACGTGGCCCTCTGCGACATACCGAGCGGGCCAGGTCGAGACGCGCCCGGTTTATTTTTTGCTATTTTTTATGCACCTCTCTGTCTCCCATTGATCTCTATGGGAACATGTGTCTGCTAGGGTTAATTCAGCAGTTAGGATTAGAGGGCCCTCTAGGCTCAGGAAGCACCTAGAGCCACGAAACTCTGGGGCCCGACTCGGGGGCCCGTGGCGGTCGTCCGTGACAAATTTCGAGGTCCTGCGACCTTTTGACCCCTATGGGCGACTGTTTATTTGACGTCCCACGTGCAACTTATTCCATGGGGCTGTTGGTGGCCAATTAGCGCGAAAAAAGGTCAGAGGGACACGGAACTCTAGAACCCGTCCCAGGGGCCCGTGACGGGACGCATACGTCGATTTCGGGCCGATCGGGCGTTTCTTTCAAACCGTTTTGCCGAAACACACACTTAGAACCGATCTAGAACCACCAAATCCAGGATCTAGAACCGGGGGCCCCTGGACTAGCACCGTGTCGAATTTGGGGTCGCTGCGACCTTTCGACCCCTTTTGGCCCCTGTTTATGTGACGTCCCACGTGCAACTTATTCCATAGGGCTGTTGGTGGCCAATTAGCGCGAAAAAAGGTCCGAGGGACACAGAACTCTAGAACCCGTCCCAGGGGCCCGTGACGGGACGCATACGTCGATTTCGGGCCGATCGGACCTTTCTGTCCACCTTTCACGAAGCACATGGTCCAATTAATGCAGGCCCTCTTGCACACACAGACAGACATATGGTCAAAGTGAACCAAAGGGAGGAGAATTTCGCACTGCAAAAAGACACACTTGGAACCGATCTAGAACCCTGCGATCCGGGATCTAGAACCGGGGGCCCCTCGACTACCAGGGTGGCGAATTTGGAGGCGCTGCGACCTTTCGACCCCTGTGTTTCCGCCCTCCCACGTGCAACTTATTCAGTTCAAACTTCACAGGCGCTTCCTGGTCAAGGGGGTCTTTTTTCGGCCAAACGAGCGGACGGGGACACGGAACTCTAGAACCCGTCCCCGGGGCCCGTGAAGGGACGCATATGTCAGTTTCGGGACGATCGGGCGTTTCCTTCAAACCGTTTTGCCAAAACACACACTTAGAACCGATCTAGAACCCCGCGACCCGTGATCTAGAACCGGGGGCCCCTGGACTAGCACCGTGTCGAATTTGGGGTCGCTGCGACCTTTCGACCCCTTTTGGCCCCTGTTTATGTGTCGTCCCACGTGCAACTTATTCCATTGGGCTGTTGGTGGCCAATTAGCGCGAAAAAAGGTCCGAGGGACACGGAACTCTAGAACCCGTCCCAGGGGCCCGTGACGGGACGCATATGTCAATTTCGGGCCGATCGGACCTTTCTGTCACACCGTCCACCAAACACCTATGAAAATGAATGGGATAAGTTGCAAGTGTCAGTGGCCCCTGTTCGGCCCCCGGAGGTCCCACGGGCCCCAAACACTGCGTGCCGGTAGTTCCCGGGCCCCCGAACAACATATCAGGAGGACGAGTCTCTAGAACTCAGGGCAAAATTTTATGCAACCCTTGTTCAAGTTTCTCTCACAGGCCACTTGCACTCATAGATAACTCATAGACTGATATACCTTGATCGGTTCTAAGGTTCTATATATACTTAGAACCGATCTAGAACCCCGCGACCCATGATCTAGAACCGGGGGCCCCTGGGCTTCCACCGTGTCGAATTTGGGGTCGCTGCGACCTTTTGACCCCTATGGGCGACTGTTTATTCGACGTCCCACGTGCAACTTATTCCATGGGGCTGTTGGTGGCCAATTAGCGCGAAAAAAGGTCCGAGGGACACGGAACTCTAGAACCCGTCCCAGGGGCCCGTGACGGGACGCGTAAGTCGATTTCGGGCCGATCGGGCGTTTCTTTCAAACCGTTTTGCCGAAACACACACTTAGAACCGATCTAGAACCCCGCGACCCGTGATCTAGAACCGGGGGCCCCTGGACTAGCACCGTGTCGAATTTGGGGTCGCCGCGACCTTTCGACCCCTTTTGGCCCCTGTTTATGTGACGTCCCACGTGCAACTTATTCCATAGGGCTGTTGGTGGCCAATTAGCGCGAAAAAAGGTCCGAGGGACACGGAACTCTAGAACCCGTCCCAGGGGCCCGTGACGGGACGCATACGTCGATTTCGGGCCGATCGGACCTTTCTGTCCACCTTTCACGAAGCACATGGTCCAATTAATGGAGTCCCTCTTGCTAACACAGACAGACATATGGTCAGAGTGAACCAAAGGGAGGAGAATTTCGCACTGCAAAAAGACACACTTGGAACCGATCTAGACCCCTGTGTTTCCGCCCTCCCACGTGCAACTTATTCAGTTCAAACTTCACAGGCGCTTCCTGGTCAAGGGGGTCTTTTTTCGGCCAAACGAGCGGACGGGGACACGGAACTCTAGAACCCGTCCCCGGGGCCCGTGAAGGGACGCATATGTCAGTTTCGGGACGATCGGGCGTTTCCTTCAAACCGTTTTGCCAAAACACACACTTAGAACCGATCTAGAACCCCGCGACCCGTGATCTAGAACCGGGGGCCCCTGGACTAGCACCGTGTCGAATTTGGGGTCGCCGCGACCTTTCGACCCCTTTTGGCCCCTGTTTATGTGACGTCCCACGTGCAACTTATTCCATAGGGCTGTTGGTGGCCAATTAGCGCGAAAAAAGGTCCGAGGGACACGGAACTCTAGAACCCGTCCCAGGGGCCCGTGACGGGACGCATACGTCGATTTCGGGCCGATCGGACCTTTCTGTCCACCTTTCACGAAGCACATGGTCCAATTAATGGAGTCCCTCTTGCTAACACAGACAGACATATGGTCAGAGTGAACCAAAGGGAGGAGAATTTCGCACTGCAAAAAGACACACTTGGAACCGATCTAGAACCCTGCGATCCGGGATCTAGAACCGGGGGCCCCTCGACTACCAGGGTGGCGAATTTGGAGGCGCTGCGACCTTTCGACCCCTGTGTTTCCGCCCTCCCACGTGCAACTTATTCAGTTCAAACTTCACAGGCGCTTCCTGGTCAAGGGGGTCTTTTTTCGGCCAAACGAGCGGACGGGGACACGGAACTCTAGAACCCGTCCCAGGGGCCCGTGACGGGACGCATATGTCAGTTTCGGGACGATCGGGCGTTTCCTTCAAACCGTTGTGCTGAAACACACACTTAGAACCGATCTAGAACCCCGCGACCCGTGATCTAGAACCGGGGGCCCCTGGACTAGCACCGTGTCGAATTTGGGGTCGCCGCGAACTTTCGACCCCTTTAGGCCCCTGTTTATGTGTCGTCCCACGTGCAACTTATTCCATAGGGCTGTTGGTGGCCAATTAGCGCGAAAAAAGGTCAGAGGGACACGGAACTCTAGAACCCGTCCCAGGGGCCCGTGACGGGACGCATATGTCATTTTCGGGCCGATCGGACCTTTCTGTCACACCGTCCACCAAACACCTATGAAAATGAATGGGATAAGTTGCAAGTGTCAGTGGCCCCTGTTCGGCCCCCGGAGGTCCCACGGGCCCCAAACACTGCGTGCCGGTAGTCCTCGGGCCCCCGAACAACATATCAGGAGGACGAGTCTCTAGAACTCAGGGCTCATTTTTATGCAACCCTTGTTCAAGTTTCTCTCACAGGCCACTTGCACTCATAGATAACTCATAGACTGATATACCTTGATCGGTTCTAAGGTTCTATATACTTAGAACCGATCTAGAACCCCGCGACCCATGATCTAGAACCGGGGGCCCCTGGACTAGCACCGTGTCGAATTTGGGGTCGCTGCGACCTTTTGACCCCTTTTGGTCCCTGTTTAAGTGACGTCCCACGTGCAACTTATTCCATTGGGCTGTTGGTGGACAATTAGCGCGAAAAAAGGTCCGAGGGACACGGAACTCTAGAACCCGTCCCAGGGGCCCGTGGCGGGACGCATATGTCAGTTTCGGGCCGATCGGGCGTTTCCTTCAAACCGTTGTGCTGAAACACACACTTAGAACCGATCTAGAACCCCACGACCCATGATCTAGAACCGGGGGCCCCTGGACTAGCACCGTGTCGAATTTGGGGTCGCTGCGACCTTTTGACCCCTTTTGGCCCCTGTTTGTTTGACGTCCCACCTGCAACTTATTCCATAGGGCTGTTGGTGGCCAATTAGCTCGAAAAAAGGTCCGAGGGACACGGAACTCTAGAACCCGTCCCAGGGGCCCGTGACGGGACGCATACGTCGATTTCGGGGCGATCGGACCACACCGGACCTCGTTCGGCCCCTGGAGGTGCTAGGGGCCCGAAACTTCATAGAAAGCTGCGTCACACGGCCCCCACAAACATACAGAGAGGGGAACGTCTACACACACTCACAAAAAAACACTTGGCGGTTAGGGGTCAAAATAGGCCCTTTTTGGACTATGAGGAAGACTATGGTGAAGGTTAGGTGGTCAGGGGACCCCATAGGCACTTCGTGGCAGTGAAGAAGAGGATAGGTGGTTAGGGGTCAAAATAGGCGCTTCGTGGACAATGAGGAAGACTATGGTGAAGTTTAGGTGGTCAGGGGACCCCATAGGCACTTCGTGGCAGTGAAGAAGAGGATAGGTGTTTAGGGGTCAAAATAGGCGCTTCGTGGACAATGAGGAAGACTATGGTGAAGTTTAGGTGGTCAGGGGACCCCATAGGCACTTCGTGGCAATGAAGAAGAGGATAGGTGGTTAGGGGTCAAAATAGGCGCTTCGTGGACAATGAGGAAGACTATGGTGAAGTTTAGGTGGTCAGGGGACCCCATAGGCACTTCGTGGCAATGAAGAAGAGGATAGGTGGTTAGGGGTCAAAATAGGCGCTTCGTGGACAATGAGGAAGACTATGGTGAAGTTTAGGTGGTCAGGGGACCCCATAGGCACTTTGTGGCAATGAAGAAGAGAATAGGTGGTTAGGGGTCCAAATAGGGACTCCGTGGCACTGAGGAGGACTACGGTGAAGAGTAGGTCGTTGGCGGACCCCAAAAGCACTTGGTGGACCTCCCCGTAGTGCGCTGGCACCCCCAGAGGCGTCCACACAGGGCCTATGTTAATTTATGGTAATTTGGGCCACTTTATATGCGATTTTAGAAAACGTCCAACTCACCATTAGGTTAAGCAGCTCGTGTCGTCCATTTCGAGCACGCGGACATCGGAGTGCCTAGGCCGACAATGGCAACTTAAATGAATGGGCAAATTCCCACGAACTACCTAGTTTCCCTTACTTTTGAGACCGGTGAAGGCCATCGTACCAAGGAGCTGTAGGCACACTGCCATGCCGAATGAGGTTTGTTCTGTTGTTTGTGGAATGTACAGACTGTCACACTGCTTGCAGGGCAGGTTATGGGACGGAGCCATCTTCGAAAAAGCACACGCAAAGGACCATTAGGTTTCTGTAGTGTAGTGGTCATCACGTTCGCCTAACACGCGAAAGGTCCTCGGTTCGAAACCGAGCAGAAACAGTGGTGGTGTTTTGACAGAAACTTTAAACTTTTGGCCATG
>NW_028118493.1:115000-117500 GCF_965113295.1 Leuciscus leuciscus
ATGTACAGACTGTCACACTGCTTGCAGGGCAGGTTATGGGACGGAGCCATCTTCGAAAAAGCACACTCAAAGGACCATTAGGTTTCTGTAGTGTAGTGGTCATCACGTTCGCCTAACACGCGAAAGGTCCTCGGTTCGAAACCGAGCAGAAACAGTGGTGGTGTTTTGACAGAAACTTTAAACTTTTGGCCATGCTAGGAGGGTTCAGCTCTCTTTTCCTTTATACGCTTTTTAACAAGCGTGCACCAGAAGATTTCTGTCTGCAACCTGACGGCAGGTTTCCGTAGTGTAGTGGTTATCACGTTCGCCTCACACGCGAAAGGTCCCCAGTTCGAAACCGAGCAGAAACAGCGGTGGGATTGTGATAGAAACTTTAAACTGTTTGCCACGCCAGGAGGGTTCAGCTCTCTTTACCGTTATACGCTTTTTAACAAGAGTGCACCAGAAGATTTCTGTCTGCACCCTGAAAGACAGGTTTCCGTAGTGTAGTGGTTATCACGTTCGCCTCACACGCGAAAGGTCCCCAGTTCGAAACTGGGCGGAAACTGTGGGTAGTGTTGGCGAGAATTTCTTATGTGGTTTTCTGTTGAGCAGGCCAGTACACTTGCAGGGGGATTTGCAGCGTAAACTCTTTAGAAAAGGACAAAAATAAAACAAATGACCATTGAGGTTTCCTGTAGCGTAATAACGTTTTTTTTTTTAAATAGCTGCTTTTTGCCATTTTAAGAACACTGGGCAGTCTATCGTTTCAGTCGCTTTTGAACAAGCGTACGCTAGAAGAGGTCGGACTGCTCTCCAACGGAAGTTTCCGTAGTGTAGTGGTTATCACGTTCGCTTTACACGCGAAAGGTCCCCAGTTCAAAACTTTGGGCGGAAACTGTGGGTGGTTTTTGCAAATATATCTTTTCGGAGCAAGCCGCAAAAAGTCCTCTGTTTTTTAACAAACGCATGTAGCTCTGCTGTGAGCAGGGCATCCAAAAATACCAGAAACTCGTAAATGTTCCCCTCCACGGAAATCTTTAGTAAAAGGCGAAAGATTTATGCGTGAATGAAGAGAAACTCGAGCTGTACCTATGAGACGTTGGGACAATATGCTCCCCCGCACATGCCACCATGCTCAGCCAGGGTAATGTCTGGTGCAGGATCCTCCCACCCAGCTCTTTTTCTTTTCTTTTTAAAAAAAAATGCAAAGGACCATGAGGTTTCTGTAGTGTAGTGGTCATCACGTTCGCCTAACACGCGAAAGGTCCTCGGTTCGAAACCGAGCAGAAACAGCGGTGGGATTGTGATAGAAACTTTAAACTGTTTGCCACGCCAGGAGGGTTCAGCTCTCTTTACCGTTATACGCTTTTTAACAAGAGTGCACCAGAAGATTTCTGTCTGCACCCTGAAAGGCAGGTTTCCGTAGTGTAGTGGTTATCACGTTCGCCTCACACGCGAAAGGTCCCCAGTTCGAAACTGGGCGGAAACTGTGGGTAGTGTTGGCGAGAATTTCTTATGTGGTTTTCTGTTGAGCAGGCCAGTACACTTGCAGGGGGATTTGCAGCGTAAACTCTTTAGAAAAGGACAAAAATAAAACAAATGACCATTGAGGTTTCCTGTAGCGTAATAACGTTTTTTTTTTTAAATAGCTGCTTTTTGCCATTTTAAGAACACTGGGCAGTCTATCGTTTCAGTCGCTTTTGAACAAGCGTACGCTAGAAGAGGTCGGACTGCTCTCCAGCGGAAGTTTCCGTAGTGTAGTGGTTATCACGTTCGCTTTACACGCGAAAGGTCCCCAGTTCAAAACTGGGCGGAAACAAGTGGAGGTGTTTTTAATGTACATGCTGACATTCGCTACAAAGTCCTTACTTTTGAGACCGGTGAAGGCCATCGTTCCAAGGAGCTGTAGGCACACTGCCATGCCGAATGAGGTTTGTTCTGTTGTTTGTGGAATGTACAGACTGTCACACTGCTTGCAGGGCAGGTTATGGGACGGAGCCATCTTCGAAAAAGCACACGCAAAGGACCGTTAGGTTTCTGTAGTGTAGTGGTCATCACGTTCGCCTAACACGCGAAAGGTCCTCGGTTCGAAACCGAGCAGATACAGTGGTGGTGTTTTGACAGAAACTTTAAACTTTTGGCCATGCTAGGAGGGTTCAGCTCTCTTTTCCTTTATACGCTTTTTAACAAGCGTGCACCAGAAGATTTCTGTCTGCAACCTGACGGCAGGTTTCCGTAGTGTAGTGGTTATCACGTTCGCCTCACACGCGAAAGGTCCCCAGTTCGAAACTGGGCGGAAACTGTGGGTGGTTTTTGCAAAAATATCTTTTCGGAGCAAGCCGCAAAAAGTCCTCTGTTTTTTAATAAACGCATGTAGCTCTGCTGTGAGCAGGGCATCCAAAAATACCAGAAACTCGTAAATGTTCCCCTCCACGGAAATCTTTAGTAAAAGGCGAAAGATTTATGCGTGAATGAAGAGAAACTCGAGCTGTACCTATGAGACGTTGGGACAATATGC
>NW_028118493.1:120000-122500 GCF_965113295.1 Leuciscus leuciscus
CCCAGTTCAAAACTGGGCGGAAACAAGTGGAGGTGTTTTTAATGTACATGCTGACATTCGCTACAAAGTCCTTACTTTTGAGACCGGTGAAGGCCATCGTACCAAGGAGCTGTAGGCACACTGCCATGCCGAATGAGGTTTGTTCTGTTGTTTGTGGAATGTACAGACTGTCACACTGCTTGCAGGGCAGGTTATGGGACGGAGCCATCTTCGAAAAAGCACACTCAAAGGACCATTAGGTTTCTGTAGTGTAGTGGTCATCACGTTCGCCTAACACGCGAAAGGTCCTCGGTTCGAAACCGAGCAGAAACAGTGGTGGTGTTTTGACAGAAACTTTAAACTTTTGGCCATGCTAGGAGGGTTCAGCTCTCTTTTCCTTTATACGCTTTTTAACAAGCGTGCACCAGAAGATTTCTGTCTGCAACCTGACGGCAGGTTTCCGTAGTGTAGTGGTTATCACGTTCGCCTCACACGCGAAAGGTCCCCAGTTCGAAACCGAGCAGAAACAGCGGTGGGATTGTGATAGAAACTTTAAACTGTTTGCCACGCCAGGAGGGTTCAGCTCTCTTTACCGTTATACGCTTTTTAACAAGAGTGCACCAGAAGATTTCTGTCTGCACCCTGAAAGACAGATTTCCGTAGTGTAGTGGTTATCACGTTCGCCTCACACGCGAAAGGTCCCCAGTTCGAAACTGGGCGGAAACTGTGGGTAGTGTTGGCGAGAATTTCTTATGTGGTTTTCTGTTGAGCAGGCCAGTACACTTGCAGGGGGATTTGCAGCGTAAACTCTTTAGAAAAGGACAAAAATAAAACAAATGACCATTGAGGTTTCCTGTAGCGTAATAACGTTTTTTTTTTTAAATAGCTGCTTTTTGCCATTTTAAGAACACTGGGCAGTCTATCGTTTCAGTCGCTTTTGAACAAGCGTACGCTAGAAGAGGTCGGACTGCTCTCCAACGGAAGTTTCCGTAGTGTAGTGGTTATCACGTTCGCTTTACACGCGAAAGGTCCCCAGTTCAAAACTTTGGGCGGAAACTGTGGGTGGTTTTTGCAAATATATCTTTTCGGAGCAAGCCGCAAAAAGTCCTCTGTTTTTTAACAAACGCATGTAGCTCTGCTGTGAGCAGGGCATCCAAAAATACCAGAAACTCGTAAATGTTCCCCTCCACGGAAATCTTTAGTAAAAGGCGAAAGATTTATGCGTGAATGAAGAGAAACTCGAGCTGTACCTATGAGACGTTGGGACAATATGCTCCCCCGCACATGCCACCATGCTCAGCCAGGGTAATGTCTGGTGCAGGATCCTCCCACCCAGCTCTTTTTCTTTTCTTTTTAAAAAAAAATGCAAAGGACCATGAGGTTTCTGTAGTGTAGTGGTCATCACGTTCGCCTAACACGCGAAAGGTCCTCGGTTCGAAACCGAGCAGAAACAGCGGTGGGATTGTGATAGAAACTTTAAACTGTTTGCCACGCCAGGAGGGTTCAGCTCTCTTTACCGTTATACGCTTTTTAACAAGAGTGCACCAGAAGATTTCTGTCTGCACCCTGAAAGGCAGGTTTCCGTAGTGTAGTGGTTATCACGTTCGCCTCACACGCGAAAGGTCCTCGGTTCGAAACCGAGCAGAAACAGCGGTGGGATTGTGATAGAAACTTTAAACTGTTTGCCACGCCAGGAGGGTTCAGCTCTCTTTACCGTTATACGCTTTTTAACAAGAGTGCACCAGAAGATTTCTGTCTGCACCCTGAAAGGCAGGTTTCCGTAGTGTAGTGGTTATCACGTTCGCCTCACACGCGAAAGGTCCCCAGTTCGAAACTGGGCGGAAACTGTGGGTAGTGTTGGCGAGAATTTCTTATGTGGTTTTCTGTTGAGCAGGCCAGTACACTTGCAGGGGGATTTGCAGCGTAAACTCTTTAGAAAAGGACAAAAATAAAACAAATGACCATTGAGGTTTCCTGTAGCGTAATAACGTTTTTTTTTTTAAATAGCTGCTTTTTGCCATTTTAAGAACACTGGGCAGTCTATCGTTTCAGTCGCTTTTGAACAAGCGTACGCTAGAAGAGGTCGGACTGCTCTCCAGCGGAAGTTTCCGTAGTGTAGTGGTTATCACGTTCGCTTTACACGCGAAAGGTCCCCAGTTCAAAACTGGGCGGAAACAAGTGGAGGTGTTTTTAATGTACATGCTGACATTCGCTACAAAGTCCTTACTTTTGAGACCGGTGAAGGCCATCGTTCCAAGGAGCTGTAGGCACACTGCCATGCCGAATGAGGTTTGTTCTGTTGTTTGTGGAATGTACAGACTGTCACACTGCTTGCAGGGCAGGTTATGGGACGGAGCCATCTTCGAAAAAGCACACGCAAAGGACCGTTAGGTTTCTGTAGTGTAGTGGTCATCACGTTCGCCTAACACGCGAAAGGTCCTCGGTTCGAAACCGAGCAGAAACAGTGGTGGTGTTTTGACAGAAACTTTAAACTTTTGGCCATGCTAGGAGGGTTCAGCTC